>NC_084602.1:33365968-33473950 GCF_033807715.1 Cololabis saira
GATAAACTGTCAAAAAAATTCCCCAGGGTAAGAATTTGTCATATCCCGGTAAAAACGATCCCGGTAAAAAAGTTCCCGTTGATGACGCAGAAGGATGGAAGGAAGGGAGGAAATGAGCAAGAAAGAAAGAAATGAGCCTGAATGAGAGAGAAAGAAAGAAAGAAAGAAAGAAAGAAAGAAAGAAAGAAAGAAAGAAAGAAAGAAAGAAAGAAAGAAAGAAAGAAAGAAAGAAAGAAAGAAAGAAAGAAAGAAAGAAAGAAAGAAAGAAAGAAAGAAAGAAAGAAAGGAGCCTGAACGAGAAAGAAAGAAATGAGCCTGTAAGAAAGAAAGAAAGAAATGAGCCTGTAAGAAAGAAAGAAAGAAATGAGCCTGAAAGAAAGAAATGAGCCAGAAAGAAAGAAAGAAATGAGCAAGAAAGAAAGAAAGAAATGAGCAAGAAAGAAAGAAAGAAAGAAAGAAAGAAAGAAATGAGCCAGAAAGAAAGAAAGAAATGAGCAAGAAGAAAGAAAGAAAGAAATGAGCCAGAAAGAAAGAAAGAAATGAGCCTGAAAGAAAGAAAGAAAGAAAGAAAGAAAGAAAGAAAGAAATGAGCCAGAAAGAAAGAAAGAAATGAGCAAGAAGAAAGAAAGAAAGAAATGAGCCAGAAAGAAAGAAAGAAATGAGCCTGAAAGAAAGAAAGAAAGAAAGAAAGAAAGAAAGAAAGAAAGAAAGAAAGAAAGAAAGAAAGAAAGAAAGAAAGAAAGAAAGAAAGAAAGAAAGAAAGAAAGAAAGAAAGAAAGAAAGAAAGAAAGAAAAAAAAAGAAAAAAGGATAAATTCCTGTTGATACGTTTTTGTGTAACAAACATGGCAGATCTAATAGATTTATAGTTACAAAGATGGAGTTGAATTGGTATTTTTTTTTATCGTCATTTTTATCGTTATCGGGATAAATGCCAGAAATGATCGTGATACATTTTTTAGTCCATACCGCCCATCCCTAACTGGGAACCGGTTCTCAATTCCCATCCCTACATGTGCGTGTGTGTGTTCAGTTGTTGCTATGTCTTGTGCAGTAGAAGTTCTTCATTGATTTCTATGAACATGGAAAGAACGGTACGCTGACTCACATGTGACAAGCTACAGCCAGGTTTTGTTTGCTTATTCTGTCTTACATCAACCAACTCTGTTAAGTTTGTTGTCATTATAGCGTTTGATAATCCGAGTGGTTCTGTGGCATTTCAATTCTTAAAAACATAATGGTTAAATGACCATCTCAGAGGAAAGTAAATGGCTGTCCAATCATCAACACTGATTCCTACATATAAATGTTGATGTTTCTGTCTGTGCAGGAATCTGGTTAGGCGTGGAACTGGACAAGCCGAGTGGTAAAAACGACGGATCGGTGAGAGGAGTGAGGTACTTCAGCTGCCTTCCAAAACACGGGGTCTTCGCTCCTCCGTCCCACGTTCAAAGGTGGGTGCCCGCCCTTTCACCACAACATTTCCAACACGAGTCTCTCGTGATTTTGCAGGAGTAAAGACAGATTTCTCAGACAAGGAGCTAATCGTCTGAGAAATCTGTCTTTCGGTAAATTCTCCGGATTTCAGAGAAGATTCAACGTTAAGCTGTGAAACCACTGAGGTTGCTTTTCGTTGCCCTCATGGATACATGTTAACGACATTTCTGCTGCTGACATATTTGATTTCACCCTCTGTGGAGTGATTAACTTGAGTCAGAGTTGTCAAATGGGAAGTCTGTGTCCTTCGCTTCTACTCCTCAAATGAATGTGACACCTGTGATGAGCCAGATGCCGCCATCCCGGCTCTTTAAAGTGGAGTTTGGCTAACAGATACATTCAAACAAGGGGTGAACAATACGATCAGTCTTAGAATGTCAAAAGAATGGTACATAATTTTTCAACCTGATCTCACAAAAATCCGTGAAATGCCCACGACCTCTCACCACTATTTTCCGTGGCACCAACACGGTAAGTGGTATAAATCTGTGTTAGCACCACGGATATTGTACCATGCAAAGTCAATGGGATCCGTTGTCGTGATATATACACAGAATATGACATTGTTATTATGTATATATTATTCTTTGTTATAGTGGCTAAAATATGTGTTTTTGTCGCCAAAGGTACTGTTTATTACTGTCAGTTTGTAAAATTGTGGTTTTTGCTAAAAATAATAATTTCACATCACTTACGCCACCTCCGTCGTCATGGTGACGGCAAACAACATGGTTAAATACTCGAATTTACATTAAATACTAGAAAACACGGTTAAATACTCGCCGTCAAAATACTGTTAAAAATCATCAAAACACAATTAAAACACTGTTAAATCAGCGTTAGCATGTACATGCTTTTACAAACTGACAATAACAAACAGTACCTTGAGCGACAAAAAATAATTTAGCCACTATAACAAAGAATAATATATAAGTAATAATAATGTCATAATCCGTGTATATATCACGACAACGGAATCCATTGATTCGCATTGTACAATATCCGTGGCGCTCCCATTAAAACCTCAATAAAACACTGCTAAAACAGCGTTAAAAACATGCTTTTACAAACTGACAGTAACAAACAGTACCTTGCGCGACAAAAACTCATAATTTAGCCACGATAACAAAGAATAATATATACATAATAATAATGTCGTATTCCGTGTATATATCACGACAACGGATCCCATTGACTTTGCATGGTACAATATCCGTGGTGCTCACACGGATTTATACCACTTTCCGTGTTGGTACCACGGAAAATAGTGGTGAGAGGTCGTGGGCATTTCACGGATTTTTGTGAGATCAGGTTGTAATTTTTAATCAATAACTTCACATTGTACAATTTTGTCAATAAAGTGCAGATCACTGGTCTCGGTGCCAGTAAGTTTATAAGAGTGGAATTAAAAGGCCAACAGTCAGTGCATCCTCTGTAGATGTCAGGAGGTAGTTTAACTTTCATTAAATCTCTCATTTGAAAGTCGGCCGTTTTGTGGCCGTTTATCAGCTTGTAATTTTCCAATCTTTTTGAGAGCTTTGCTCCGGTTTAAATGTGTTTTAGGATACGGAGCATAATCCTCTGACGGGACTGAAACATATCTGCTATCTGCCATCTCATATGCTTTATCCCTCAGAATAGTGAAATTAAAGGTTCTTGTATCTGATTTCAAGGCTGTTTCAGGCTGCATGGTCTATTTTAGAAGTTCAACTTAATCTTCTTACAGGAGCAAGTTGGTGTTTGGGTTGTTTAATTCATTTTAATAGCAGTGAACAAAACCTGAGCTGGAAACTCGATGGAAAGAGAGTGTGTTAATAAGTTTATGGGATGAAGGAGTATAAGACGTATTTAAAATGTTGTGAACTTTAAATAATTCTGTTAATTCTGTGTTGCCCTGTGTTGTGTTGTTGTATGTATTTGTTAAATGAAAGAGTAAATATATTCTAAGTCAGGAGGGACATTTACTATCATTTCTCTCATACCCTTTTTCCACCAAACTGGTTCCAGAGCTGGTTCTGGGCCGGTGCTGGTTCTGGTTCACAACTCGTTCAACTTGGGAACCAGCTGAGAACCCGTTTGCTTTTCCATAGCTCAGGATGCTAACGGGAGCCACGTCATTACGTCGCTGCAAACGTCAGTTATGTCGCTGCGTTTACATTGGTGCGAAATTTTGAAGCAACAAGGTATTTGCTCTACTAGGACTTGGTCCACGTTGCACCTCCGTGGATCATATCACTAAAAGAGAGGTCATCTCCTCCTCAGACCCATGATGCTTTGCTGCATCCAGATTAATTCTTATTTGAAAATGTCTCTGTCTCCCAGTCTTGTTATTGCCATTGGTCTTAACAACTCTGCCCCTCCGCTTACGTAACTGGTTCTTTCCTCTGGACAGCAAAGAGTTGGTGCTACTTTGGAACCAGTTTTCCGGCCCGGAGCCAGTTCTTTGTCAGTGAGAACAGAAAGTCCGGTTCCAACTCAGAACCAGAACCAGAACCAGCCCTGGAACCGGTTTGGTGGAAAAGCGGTATCATGCAGCAGCAACACACAGAGCTGCCATGAAAATGTTGATCAAAGTCAGACACTCTTAACACTTGTACTGTCTTTGGGTCAAAATGACCTAATTGTCCTGTCCTTCTTTCCTCCTTGTCTCTCATTCCTTCTCCCTTCCTCTTTCCTTCCTTCCTTCCTTCCTTCCTTCCTTCCTTCCTTCCTTCCTTCCTTCCTTCCTTCCTTCCTTCCTTCCTTCCTTCCTTCCTTCCTTCCTTCCTTCCTTCTTTCTTTCCTTCTTTTCATTCTTCCTTCCTTCTTTCCTCCCTCCTTTTCTGCCATCCTCCCTTCCTTATTTTCTCCCTTCCTTCCTTCCTTCCTTCCTTCCTTCCTTCCTTCCTTCCTTCCTTCCTTCCTTCCTTCCTTCCTTCCTTCCTTCCTTCCTTCCTTCCTTCCTTCCTTCCTTCCTTCCTTGGCCAACGATTTATGTTTGTGGTGCGCAACCGGTACGGGAGCGGCCAGTCTATTTCCTTATATTACAACACCGTTATTAATTGTTCGTTTTTTTTCCCACTTATTCCACCGAACACCGAAAGTGTTTTTTTTTTTGCCATTTTCGGCCGAACAATTTCGGTTACCAAAACAATCGGTGCATCACTACTGCTAAACAGTCCCCTCACAAACAGTGTCCAGCGGGAAGGAAGGAAGGAAGGATCCTTCCTTCCTTCCTTCCTTCCTTCCTTCCTTCCTTCTTCCTTCCTTCCTTCCTTCCTTCCTTCCTTCCTTCCTTCCTTCCTTCCTTCCTTCCTTCCTTCTTTTCATTCTTCCTTCCTTCCTTCCTTCCTTCCTTCCTTCCTTCCTTCCTTCCTTCCTTCCTTCCTTCCTTCCTTCTTTCTTTCCTTCTTTTCATTCTTCCTTCCTTCCTTCTTTCCTCCCTTCCTTTTCTCCCTTCCTCCCTTCCTTATTTTCTTCCTTCCTTCCTTCCTTCTTTCTTTCCTTCTTTTCATTCTTCCTTCCTTTCTTCCTTCCTTCCTTCTTTCTTTCCTTCTTTTCATTCTTCCTTCCTTTCTTCCTTCCTTCTTTCCTCCCTTCCTTCCTTCCTTCCTTCCTTCCTTCCTTCCTTCCTTCCTTCCTTCCTTCCTTCCTTCCTTCCTTCATTCCTTCTTTTCTTCCTTCCTTCCTTCCTTCCTTCCTTCCTTCCTTCCTTCCTTCCTTCCTTTCTTCCTTCCTTCCTTCTTTCTTTCCTTCTTTTCATTCTTCCTTCCTTTCTTCCTTCCTTCTTTCCTCCTTCCTTCCTTCCTTCCTTCCTTCCTTCCTTCCTTCCTTCCTTCCTTCATTCCTTCTTTTCTTCCTTCCTTCCTTCCTTCCTTCCTTCCTTCCTTCCTTCCTTCCTTCCTTCCTTCCTTCCTTCCTTCCTTCTTTCCTCCCTTCTTCTCTTCCTCCTTCCTTGACCTTGAAGACAACACAATGGTTAACTCACATCCGGCTGACTGGAGTTAGTTAATATTGAGCCTGGCATCGTTGTTATGAGGAACACACAACGACATACAATAATATTGTATGTTATAATGCTAATATTGCTAGGGAGAAATAACAAGCTTACCGTATCTTTTGTATGAGGGTGAGCATGAATCCACATGCTTTATTTACAGATGTTAACATGTGTGTTACAGATGTTGAGCATATGACTTAACTACAATCAAACATGCATTTATGACTTACTTCCTCGTCTGTGGTGTTCATGTTTATTAGGTTTCTGGTGTAAGCTGATGTTTGCTCCCTTTTTTTTTAACTTATCCATTCTGCAAAGCACTTTCAAATGTTTCTTATTTACCCATTTACACAAACACACTCGCCGTACAATTATCTGCTCATTCTTTATACAGCAGCGCTTTGATTTGTGCGGTCACAGCCCAGCGAGCACACGGGGAGGCTTTGCTGGGCTCCAGTGTCCTGCCAGAGGACACGGCGGGGCTAGCATTGATCTGCTGACCTTCTTTCTGCAGCCGAAGGTGGCTGACGTCCAAACTAATGAATGTGTTTGTGAGAAGTTCATCGGAGCCGGACTGTTTCACCTTTTATTTCTCTTTTTTTAATTGGTCTCTTCTCCCTCCCCGCGCTGCTTATTGGAGGTCCACCATTTAGGGATGGCATTTTCATCCCTTCCTGTACTGTCACTGCTCTCCCTGTTTTCCTGTTGTTGCCTTTTCTTTTTATTTTAAACCGCTGCTTGTCATATTTGAGGTAAAGCTGCTTTTTGAGAGGTCATATCTTTTTTTTTGTCATCTTTATCCATGCATTTCTGTTCAGATTGGCCCAAGGATAGTGTTTTCATGAGTTCCTGCTTTTTCCGGCTGTCTAATGAAGAATACCAATTTCTCACCCTGATGCTTTTTGCACCTTCTCTTTTCTTCTCTCAGCTGCTTTCTTGACCTATCAGGGAAAAACAAACTCTTCTCCCTCCCACACACACGCTTTGTTTTTGCTTCTCAGCTCTTTTCTTCTGCCCTCATCTCCCGAGCACGAGGGGAAAAAAAGGGCTGTTTTTCAATATTGACGCTGCCTCTTAATATTCTCCAGAGCCCTGCTGCTGTTATCAGACAGTAGCTTAAGAAAACATTAATAAGCAGGACTGGGCTGTTTTACAAGCAGCACTTGTCTGTGTTCCCAAGCTGTTTCTAGAAAGAAAAGCCATCAGAAGTTAGTTGGTGTTGGTATTAAATACTTTTTACCATGAACATGGTAATTAGGAATGGGCGATATTTTACCGTTCACGATAAACCGTCAAAAAATTCCTCACAATAAGAATTTGTCATCTCGCGGTAAAAAACGATAAATTCCCGTTGATGACGTTTTTGTGTAAAGCTGATTTTGGAAGGAAGGAAGGAAGGAAGGAAGGAAGGAAGGAAGGAAGGAAGGAAGGAAGGAAGGAAGGAAGGAAGGAAGGAAGGAAGGAAGGAAGGAAGGAAGGAAGGAAGGAAGGAAGGAAGGAAGGAAGGAAGGAAGGAAGGAAGGAAGGAAGGAAGGAAGGAAGGAAGGAAGGAAGGGGAGAAGGAAGGAGAGAGCAGGAGGAAGGAAGGAAGGAAGGAAGGAAAGAAGGAAGGAAGGAAGGAAGGAAGGAAGGAAGGAAGGAAGGAAGGAAGGAAGGAAGGAAGAAAAGGAAGGAAGGAAGGAGAAAAGAGGAAGGGGAGAAGGAAGGAAAGAGCAGGAGGAAAGGAGGAAGGAAGGGGAAGGAAGGAAGGAAGGAAGGAGGAAGGAAGGAAAGGGGATAAGGAAGGGAGAAAACAAGGAAAGAAGGAGGAAGGAAGGGAGAAAAGAGGAAGGGAAGAAGGAAGGAAAGAGCAGGAGGAAAGGAGGAAAGGAGGAAGGAAGGAAGGAAGGAAGGAAGGAAGGAAGGAAGGAAGGAAGGAAGGAAGGAAGGAAGGAAGGAAGGAAGGAAGGAAGGAAGGAAGGAAGGAAGGAAGGAAGGAAGGATAAATTCCCGTTGATGACAAACATGGCGGATCTGAGAGCGAGATAGATTCATAGTTAAAAAGGTGGAGTTGAATTGGTATTTTTTTTATCGTCATTTTTATCGTTATCAGGATAAATGCCAGAAATAATTGTGATACATTTTTTAGTCCATACTGCCCATCCCTAATGGTAATATCTTAATTCTTGAACAAAATGTCTTCTAACAACGTTGTCTCATCAAAGCTCACCAGTGTTTTCCTTACAGGATCCACGGGTCGGTGGATTGTCTCTCCGAGCTCACCACCTCGCGCCTCACCCGTCCGCTCAGCGGTGAGACTCCTGCACGCTCCGGTTTATTTGTGGCTCTGCATTTCTAATTCCCTGAGCGTTTTGTGAAGTGGTTCTGCGTGTCTGCTTGGAAGCCCTTGACGTGTAATTTATGTGCAGGAGCGATGCGTCGTAGTCTCAGCACATCAACGGCCATCGCCACTCTGAAGGAGACGAGCAGAAGAAACACAGTTCCAAGGTGAGGCTCGTTTTTGTTTCTTGCAGTCCCTGCAGCACGGTTCACATGGAGACTGCAGGGACTGGACTTCTATGGCGCTTTTCCACTAGCACCTACTCGGCTCTACTCATCTCAGCTCGGCACGACTCAACTCGGCCTGGTTTCTTTTCCATAACAATTCATTACCTGGAGCAGAAGTAGGAGGTTGGAGCGAAGCTGCTGTGACGTATTTGAGTGTGTGATCTAAACGAAGAAATACAAATTATGTACAAATGTATTTTTGATGCACACACAAATATAACCTTATTTACAAACGTTTTTTTGTCTGTGAGCTGCGCTGGATTTGCGTGTGACTTTGAGACTCCCCTGACGTGACTCAATCCACAAATACGTTTTTTTTAACACAGAAGGATCTCCACCAATCAGATGTCTTCCTTTGTTCCAGCCAATCATAAGAGCGCACCCCACGTGGGGGACGATTTACTCGTAAACCAATCAGATTAAAGGGGCGGATACACCTGCTGTTTGAACTGCGTTAGCGCCGTTTGCTTAGAAAAGTGATTAATATTTCGATTGGTGGAGTAAAGATAAATAAACAGCAACACGGGATGGAGAGGAGATCACTGCTGCTTTTCTTGTGAAAATACATTTGTATATCTTCTACGCACGTGGGAATTGTCCTGTGCATTTGCGAATTATGAGACTGTTCTAGCTCCATAGCGAGCAGCTATGAAGTGACAGAGCTCCTGGTAGATCTGGTCGTTCCTTATCACCCGTCTACATCCCTTTTTAATTCTCTCCTCAGCCACCAGGTTTATGAACATCTGCACCTCAGAGTTGGATCATGAAACAGACTTTTGCTGCCATTGCTGGTGGAATAAAATGAACAAGAATCCGTCAGAGTCGCTCTTTCTCTGATGTCACATCCTGACTCAGACGTCTGACTCCAAACCCCCGTTAGACCCCTAGTGGGAAAGAACCAAACCGAGTGGAGGTGAGCCGAGCCGGACTGAGTAGGTACTAGTGGAAAAGCGCCATTAGTCAGGAGGAACAGGGACATGGGGATGTATCCCAGAAATACCACTCTACCTTGAATCTCATGACCGTTCATGTTTTCTTCATCATAACCTGTTCTCTGGTTTTGTTTTCCTGCTCTCTGCTGAAACAGGAGTCGCTCCAGTCAGAACCAGCGCTGGAGCTCCATGGGCAGTGGTGGTTCTGGGACGGCCGGCGTCACCGGAGGCTCCGTGTCCTCGGCCTCCTCCGACGGGCCGGTGCAGCTCCACGTGGGCATGCAGGTCTTCCTGAGCAGCGCCAACGAGATGGCCGTCATCCGCTACCTGGGCAGCGCAGACTTCGCCCCGGGCCTCTGGCTCGGCCTGGAGCTCCGGAGTCCCAAAGGCAAGAACGACGGCTCGGTGGGCGGCCAGCGCTACTTCAGCTGCCGGGCCGGCTACGGCGTGCTGGTGCGGCCCGGCCGCGTCACCTACCGCGGCATCAACGGCTCACGGCTGCTCAACGACAACTGAGGCTGCCGGGAGGGTCCGTGTACTTCGCGGCCATCGGTTTTTTGTTTTGAAATGACAAAATAAAAATAGAGAAATAATCCAAAATAATCTGTTTCCCATCTTTTGTTTTGATAATAAAAAACGGAAAACGGATCGTTATCCGTCATCCGTTATCTGATTTCATTTAAGTGTTTGAAAATCGAAATTGGGAATTAAAACAGCGAGTGGAAAACTCTTTTTCTTTATGTCCTATTCGTTTCCAACGGGGGGGGGTGGCAGTATGTTAGACAGATGAAGACAGATTACAGATTAAACTCATGTTTCACTCCCATGTTTCATATTTGATTTATTTTCTGTTTCAACATTAAAAAAATCTAAAACTGTTAATTTTCAATCTGATCAACAAAAGAGCCAGAAACAACTTTCTTAATTTATTACTGCGCATTTGCAATCCTCCCATTTGTCCAATCCTTCTTTTCAGTATCCTTGGAAACGAATAGGAAATAGAGAAAAGAGTTTTCCACTCGCTGTTTTAATTCCCAATTTCGATTTTCAAACACATCAATGAAAACGGATAACGATCCGTTTTCCGTTTTCCATTTTTTATTATCAAAACAAAAGATGGGAACCGGATTATTTTGGATTATTTCTCTATTTTTATTTTGTCGGATGGCCGCGAAGTACACGGACCCCGGGAGCTTATTGAAGCATTTTCTTTCCGCTTTGCATATTAGTATCTCTGGCTCTCTGGTTCTCTGTGGCGTTCAGAGGCGTACGTTACAGAAATAACTGCCTTTTAGTTTTGAAAACATATAAAAGCACTTTATAAAGTAAACTTTAAATTCTTGACTCTATTCTGGCAGGATTAAGGGAACTCTTAAGACAAAAACACTGCACTACTTATAATGGGATTGCACTAACAAAACATCAATAAAATAAGATCAAATTGATGCTAAGGACTTTTATCCAGCTTTTTTTATAAGTATTTTTCTGTCTAATCAAACGTGTGCATGCATTTATGTGTGTGCTTGCATGTTAGTTAAGGGCACTTTGGAAAAAGGAGAAAACGACTGATTGTAAGTCATTCATTGATCTGCAGGTAGAGCAGCAGGTGGACGCTGAGTGGGAAATTACTGGGTTCAAAAACAAGCTCAGAGCTCAAGAGTCCAAATCCAGCCAGAGTTAAGCTGTTACTTCCTTTAGGCATCTGTTTCTGCCACAAGCTATTAACTTGATGCAGATAAATAATGTTTATCTCGGCGATAACACGTGTCCCCCCAGTTATCCGCCTGTTACAGCATTAGAAGATGCATCTCGGAGCCGAATTTAGACATTAATGTCACATGAAATCAGGCAGCAGGCATGACTTTATCTCCTTCAGGACGAGTGCTTCAGGATTTTTGAGTGCGTCACAAATTCACCACAACATATCCAGATGTTCTGATTCTCTGCTTTGAGTCTGGTTCTATTACTCGTACGTGTGCAATCTGCAGTTTCCAAACTCTCTTAAAAGTGGCTGGTGGAAATACAAGTGCTCTTTCATCCTCCCAGTTCCGGTATTATAACAGCTTTTCTTTTTCCTTTTAGTGTAATATATTTGTTGATGAGCAGCTAATGGGGCATAATTGTATTTGATGGCTAATTAAAGCAGCTTGACACAGGAAATATGCAATCATCCAGATGTTTTGAGGGTAGCCTGCAGTCTGATTAGAGATGTCTGAATAACTGCAGAGAACAAGCTATTGATTTTACATGAGGAAAACATGCGCGCTATTCACTAAAACACTCATGTATCATCTAATCGGTGGGCTCACGCGGCGCCGAGGAGGCGTCTCCGCTGAGCTCACCGCTCCGGCTCGCCGGGGACCGTCAGGTGGTCTGTAACCAATAACAGGGCTGAAAAAAACGTTCTTCCAACCTGAAAACATGTGCATCTTTTTTATTTATTCATTTTGACCCTTTTAAAACAGCTTTTCCTGTAGATGAAAGTCACCTTTGTGTTTATTTTTGTAACATTTGTATTTAACATGTCCATCTCAAAAGAACTACCTAGAATTTGTATCTGCACTAATAATAAATTGCAGTATGACTGTATCGAAATTTCATTGATGACAAAGTTCAGGGATTTTTTTCAAAAAAATCCTGATGGTATATTTGAAATGTGGATGTTCAACATTGGAGCAAATAAAGAAGAGTCTTTGTAAAATGAATAAAACAGAAGATTATATTCTACATAATGACTCTGTCTTTCATTCTTCAACCTTTTTTTTAAGGCCAGCTTTGCTCGGCATTCTGAATTGTTCGTAAACATCTTGAGGGACAAAATATGAAATGACACAAACGATTTGTCCCTTTCTGCCATTGTTTGCTTGTCGCGGGCCCGGGGGACCAAATTCAGCCTTGAATTGGAGCCAAATGCCGTTCATTATTCCACGATTGTGCAACAAATACATATAATGCAAATGATGGCTTGCCTCAAAATATTTTCTGCTTCTTGTTGCCAGTTTTTGTAGTTCAAGTTTCAGGCAGAAGGTTCGGGGAGAGAGAAGGAGGTTTAGTTTATTAACTATTAGGTGGGGTTCACTGGGAGGTACAGCAGGAACAGTTTATCTCTAGAGTTGTGAAAAGTGCAGTCTTTCAATAACAGGTTAAATATTAGTTTAAAAAGAAATGATCTCATCTTTACTAAGACCTTAACCCTTGTGCTGTATTTGGGTCAAGGGAGGGTGAGGGGAGAAAAGAAGGAATGAAGGAAAGAAGGAAGTAAGGAAGAAAGTAGGAAAGGGAGTATGGAAGGGAGAAAAGGTGGAAGGAAGTAGGAAAGGGAGTAAGGAAGGGAGAAAGGCGAAAAGAAGGAAGGAAGTAGGAAAGGGAGTAAGGAAGGAAGGAAGTAGGAAAGGGAGTAAGGAAGGGGGGAAAGAAGGAAGGAAGTAGGAAAGGGAGTAAGCAAGGGAGAAAAGAAGGAAGGAAGTGAAAGGGAGTAAGGAAGGGAGAAAGGCGAAAAGAAGGAAGGAAGTAGGAAAGGGAGTAAGGAAGGAAGGAAGTAGGAAAGGGAGTAAGGAAGGGAGAAAGGAAGGAAGGAAGGAAGTAGGAAAGGGAGTAAGGAAGGGAGAAAAGATGGAAGGAAGTAGGAAAGGGAGTAAGGAAGGAAGGAAGTAGGAAAGGGAGTAAGGAAGGGGGAAAAGAAGGAAGGAAGTAGGAAAGGGAGTAAGGAAGGAAGGAAGTAGGAAAGGGAGTAAGGAAGGGGGAAAAGAAGGAAGGAAGTAGGAAAGGGAGTAAGAAAGGAAAGGGAGTAAGGAAGGGAGAAAAGAAGGAAGGAAGTAGGAAAGGGAGAAAAGAAGGAAAGGGAGTAAGGAATGGAGAAAATAAGGAAAGAAGGAAGGAAAAGCAAAGAAGGTAATAAAGGAACGAATGACGAAAGGGAGGTAGGTAGGAAGAAAAAGGAGTAAAGGAGGGTAAAAAAGGAGGAAAAGAGGAAAGGGAGAAGGAAGGAGAGAGCAGGAGGAAAGAAGGAGAGAAGAGTTGGGTCATTTTGACCCAAAGACAGCACAAGGGTTAAGATGCATCAACTTCAGGTGTTGCTGTTCAGGGGCTGAATGCAGAAACAAAAAGTGTTTCCACATTTATATTAAGACAAACGTCGTCCTCCCGAGCTGTACTATAACTGTACAATAACTGTAATAACTGTACAGCGTCATGTATTCTCTGCTGACAACAAGCAATAGCCAACGTCCATAATCCACAAATAGTCCCATAACTTCAGGAAACTCTCAATGTCCCAAACGCTGCTGAGATGAAGGAGAGTTGTTTAATACAATCACCAGGAAACTATTCTGTATGTTTGAGCCACTTTGTTCTCACCATTGTTCCCACTGTAATGTGCTATATACAAAAACCATTGTGTTTGGAGGTTTTCAATGTCTCGTGTGGTTTGTTTAGTTCTCCTGTGCTGTTCTTTACGTGACACATCTGAATGCAGCTCTCTTTTTGCGTGTCGCCTGGAAGAAAAAGCAAATAATCCCCCGACACTGCAGTCCCATCACATCCCCGCCTGGCCATGGACGCCGCGTTCTTAGAGGTGAATGCTTCCATTAAATTTTCTTTTGTCAAGATAACTCCACTGTCCTTTATCGTCAGAAAACTGATGGTCAACATTTTTATTCTTTCATGAGGCGAGAGCGCTGTTATTATGTGTGTGTTGCTGCTTGTCATGGTTGTACGTTTTATTCTGCTTCTGTGGAGTTGGTGGACATCAACCTTGTGCGATGGGTTTCAAGGAACCTGTCAGGAGTCTCCTTGTAAACATAAAGAACTCCAAACATGCACCCACAGTCACCAGAAAAAGTTTAGCAGAGAGGATTTTAGCAGAGAGGAAAACCAGTTGCTTTATGAAGAACAAAGATGTTGGTAAAAAAATAGAAAGTTTACATGAGTCTATAAAAAAATAATCTGGAAACTGACAATTAACAACAAAATATGACATAATTCCAGAGGTGTCTTCAGTATTCACATTCATTACTCAGGTAGAAGTATAGATACTAGAGTTTAAAAATACTCCTGTAGAAGTTGAAGTATCAACTCAAGTTTTTTACTCAAGTAAAAGTATAAAAGTACTGGTTTCAAAACTACTTAAAGTATAAAAGTAAAAGTAATGTAAGGGGGAAAAACGCCATTAAGGACAAAAGCCATTGGAAATGAATGCATCTTAGTATAATGCAAATATATTAAAGAACCATATATGTGTACTATTGAGCATTAACATGTGTTTCAGAGAGCAGCAGATATGATGACTAGTTGCCTATAAGTATTGTAATGGTGCAAAAAGTCAAACTTCAGAGGCATGTTATCATTTATCCTAACCTTTATTGGAATGTACATCCAAGTTTAGTTGCAGGAATCTGAGGGAACGGATGTAAGAACAAAACTGGACAAGAACATCTGAAACAACCACAACCAAATTCACTCTATCCGGATGGAGCAATTTAACTGGATAGTTTTTATTAAAGGCCGAAATGAAATAGAGTAACGAGGCTGTTTTTAAAATGTAAGGAGTAAAAAATACAGATAATTGCGTGAAAATGTAAGGAGTAAAAGTAAAAAGTCGTCTGAAAAATAATTACTCCAGTGAAGTATAGATAACCAAAATTTCTACTTAAAGGAGCATGAGGCTCCTTTTAAGAAATGAGACTCTCTAGCGCCACCCTTCACCACGACGACCATCGGGGGTACTGCAGCCAACAGTGAAGCCGGCACGGGAGAACGGGGAGAACGCACATGCAGCGTCATGTGACGTCACATCCGCAGGACAGCGCGGGAAATTCCGGTCACAATTGCAGCACATTTTGCAGCACACAGCCTGTTCAAGGCAACGGAGAGATACACTAGAGGGCTCATTCTTTTGGGTTTGGAACGCTTCATCTGACATTATTACTAGAAAACTTAAAATGTATACGGATTCTTTTCATAAATCCTGCCTCAATCCTGCCTCAAGCTCCTTTAAGTAAGGTAACGAAGTATTTGTACTTCGTTACTTGACACCTCTGGTAAAGAAATAGAAAGTTTACATGAGTCTATAAAAAAATCATCTGGAAACTGACAATTAACAACAAAATATGACGTATTTCATGATATTAGACCTTGTCGTCATTTATTTAATGGAACTAAGCGTAAATGCGGACTGTGTTGCTCCAGCAGGAGCGAGGCGGGTAAGAGCCAGCCAGGTGCTGATAATCAGATTCATTCAATTTTCTTCCCCACTTGAAATCTAATCAGGGTCCCGGGGGTCTCCTGGAGTAAACAGGCCCGAGCCAGACGGGTCAGCGCTGCTTCACAGAGACAAACCACCGCACAAGCTCACTCAGACAACATAACATGCTCGTGTCTGGACTGTGGAGGAAGACGGAGGAACACGGGATGAACATGTGACCTCCTCAATCCAGGAGGAAGGTTTCCCTGGTGTCGAGGTAAGAGTTGACCCAATACAAAGAGCACAGACTTCAGCAGCAAACGTTCTTCAAAAGTGAGCTTTTGCCGGCCGCCCATCACTCAGGGAAGGGGTCAAGACAATCTCCAAACAAATTGGAGTCCATCTGCAGAGAGAGAAATGATCCACAAGTGGAAAACATACAGAAAAATTGCATTTCTTTAGAGAAGTGGAAATCCCAGCGAGTTCAGCCCAAGATCAGATCATTAAATGTTCAGAAAATAATCATTATTATGTAAAAAAAAGACACTGCAGAGGAAGTCTGGAAGTCAGGAACTGTTCAGGGAATTGAAATTGAATTGGTCAGTTCTTATAAATATCTAGGCATTCTGATTGATGACAACTTGTCTTTTAAATCTCATATTGATAACCTTGTTTCTAAGCTGAAACTAAAATTAGGTTTCTTTTTTAGTTTCTTTTTAGTTTTTCATTTCGGGTCCGGAAACATTTGATCAAAACAACTTTTTTACCCTTGTTGGACGATGGCCATCTGCTTTTTATGAACGCTCCTGAGCAGTATTTAAAGAAATTAGATACCGTGTATCATTGTGCTTTGCGTTTTATCACCGGTTGCAGCTTTCAGGTACATCACTGTTTTTTGTTGCTGCTGCCAATTGTCCTTCTTTGCCTCCGTAGACTCTCCCATTGTCTGACTTTTATTTATAAATCCATATTGGGACGTCTCCCTACATATTTGTGCGTGCACATGTGTAGAAACGTCAGCCATTACGGCCTGCGCTCACAGAACTTTATTCAAATGCAAATTCCTGAAGAGGAAAGATTATGTAGTGTTTGTGACCTGAATGTTGTTGAGGATGAACTTCATTTTTTGTTTTATTGTCCATTGTATGATGAAGCCAGGAAGTTTTTATTTCAGAAAATGCAAGATTGTAAACCTGAGCTGTTTTGGACTGAGGATGATGTTAAATTGGAATGTTTTTTTAAAGAGGAGGTTTTCTCTATAGCTACTTTTATAAAGAGAGCCTAGAAACGGAGAAAGGACAAATTATATAAAAACTGAGAAAGGATCGATCTGTAATGTATAAGCTGATATTATAATTTTGTGTTTGTGTTTTTGTTTGTACGCAGTTCATGTTTGTTTGCTGGCGTAGGGTATCTGTGTCTTGTAAGCCCTTATAGGCTGGAACCTTAGAGGTGTATGACACATAAATAAAAATCAATTCATTCAATTCATTCATTCATGCAGAGAGCCAGAACTGAACTGGGTAAAAAGGCGTTCAAGTTTTCTGCCCCGTCAACCTGGAATGATGCGCAGAAGGACTTGAAATTGGTTGAGCTTGTATCCTTGGGTAAATTCAAATCCATTTTAAAAGACAGAGAAATGATCTCTCTCGGTTCTTGTGACTGCCCCGTTGTGTAAATTTTACCATTGTTTTACTATTGTTTCCCTGGAATGTGTGACTGTCTGTCTGTGTTTGTATGTATTGTTGTTTTGTTTTTATGCTGCCATTTTGGCCAGGTCACTCTTGAAAAAGAGGTTCTAGGCCCTGTTTACACGGAGCAAAAACGGAGGCGTTTTCATGCGTTTTGGCCGTTTGTTTACACCAAAATGGAGGTCAAAGTCACCAAAAACGATCATTTCTGAAAACTCCGGCCAAAGTGGAGATTTTCAAAAACTCCGTTTTCACGTTTGCGTCTAAACAGAGGAAAACGGAGATTTAAGCTTCAGAACGTCACATTATGCAACAGAAACGTCACCAGCGTCATGTGTGCGACCTGTGTTTACAATTAGTTTGGCCACCGTCAATATTTTCTTGTATTTGACCTGTTTTATATTCTAAAGTCACACTTAAAAGTAGCTCCACTTCTCTGTCACTCCAAACGAAAGACTCTCGTTCCGTCTTGGAAGTAAAGCCTGAATTATGGTCCCGCGTTAAATCGACGCAGAGCCTACGGCGTAGGGCACGCGGCGATGTGCGCCGTACGGTGTGCGTCGCCGCGTACCCTACGCCGTAGGCTCTGCGTTTGTGTAACGCGGAACCATAAATCAGCCTTAACTGGAAGTTACACGTGTCATTTGTTGATGTTTTTTCCATGATTCTGATTGGCTGGCATGACGTTAACAGTGTATTTATGCGGATTCGTGTAAACGAAGAGATTTTGAAAACGTTCTTGTGTAAACGATGGAATTTTTCAAAACGTAGAGGGGGAAATATCCATTTTTGTAAATACCCGGCTATGTGTAAACGTGGCCTTAATCTCAATGAGTTTTTTACCCGGTTAAATAAAGGATATATATATATATATAAGTCTGCTTGACATTTCCTCTCAAAAGACACCTATCTGCAAAACAGAGGTTCACTATAAATCAAAGGCTGGCACATGCATGAATAATTTACAGCCTAACATATGTTGCTGATCAACTTAGTGCAGCTCCCTCTGCAGACATCACACTGTCCTCTAATTGGCTGTTGTGGATCATGGATCTATGTGCAGAGGTGGGTAGTAACAAGTTACATTTACTCTGTTACATTTACTTGAGTACATTTTTGGAAATGTTGTACTTTTAGGAGTAGTTTTGAATCACTATACTTTTTACTTTTACTTGAGTAGATTTGTGAAGAAGAAACTGTTCCTCTTACTCCGCTACATTAGGCTACGTTGAGCTCTTACTTTTCTTTTATCCCTTTTATCTGCGTACACGTCAATCTCATGACATCACTGGGTGATTCTTTGGGAAAAATGTTTGTTTTTGCATGTTTTGTCACATTTACACAGACTCAAACACACACAGAGTTTCTATGAGTTCATGTTTGTTCTAGTTCTGCCTGGTTAAAAAAGAAAAGTACAAAGGCTTGAAATTTTGTGCTACTTGTGCTTAATTTATTTTTTTATTCTGTTATTTTATTAAAGTACTTGAATTTACTTTAAGCTTATTTTAATTTAAGCTATTTTTTATTTTTTATTAATTTTAATTTATTTTTATTATTTTTAAATTATTTTATTGATTTAATTTGCCTGAAGATGATTATTTTGTACTTTTGTTTGAATGGTTGTGTTAAAAAAATAAATCAGACGTTACTCAACAGTTACTCAGTACTTGAGTAGTTTTTTCACCAAGTACCGGTACTTTTTTACTTTTACTCAACTAATTATTTGGATGACTACTTTTTACTTCTACTTGAGTCATATTATTCTTAAGTAACAGTACTTTTACTTGATTACAGTTTTTGGCTACTCTACCCAGCTCTGTCTACGTGTTTTCCTGGCGTTTTATCAGCAGAACAGCAGAGATGGCGACACAACTCCCCTCGTATTCTTCTGCGTGAAGTGGATCCCTAACAGGAGACAAATGCTCTCAGTTTAGACCACAAAGACGGATCAGTCTGCCTCCCGGCAGCGAGCACGGCTGGAACAGCTGGCACCTGAGGAACACAATTCATTTCCTCCGGCAAACACGCCTTCATTTGTGCATCTACAATGGAGGGATAATCCTGTTGGGTCTCCGTTCACCTCATCAAGGCTTATGTGCAGTAATGACCAGCTCACTGCTCGTAATCCCGTTTAATACACGGCCACCTTATCAGCATGAGCTGCGGCCATTTAACACAATATATTGTTTTAACGCAGATTTTCCTAAAGTTTTATTACGAGAGCCGCGGACCAAGACTGAAACCTATCTACTAAAATGAAGAAAAGGAAGACTCATTTGAGCTTATTGAACAAATTAGGCCCCGTCTGTGTCATTTCTCTCTCTGCAGGCGAGACTATGCATGGTTGAAAGATGTCATCTCTTTTTCAGGGAATTAAACGCACCACACTCCCTTCAGCAGGGACGGAGGAACCGGAGGAAAGAGGAAAGACTGAAATCTTTGTCTCAGTTTCACAGAGTTCAAAGCAGGGGCGTCAATTGGGTATGAAGGTATGGCAGCCGCCACAAATGTAAATGTTTGTTTCTTAAATACAGTTATGGAATTACTCTGTGTCTATTTGTATTGATTATTCTATTACTTAATACATATAGAATAACTACAAATGCAAATCAGAACAACATGATCGATTTCACTAGTTATTATACACTGCAAAAACTCAAAATCTTAACAAGAATATTTGTCTTATTTCTAGTTAAAATGTCTAATTTTTAGTAAAAAAAAAATCTCATTACATTTAAGACTCAAAAACAACCATTTTCACCTGTTTCAAGTAGATTTTCACTTAAAATAAGTAGAAAATCTGCCAGTGGAACAAGATTTTTTTGCTTGTAATGAGAAGATAAATCTTGTCCCACTGGCAGATTTTTCTACTTATTTCAAGTGAAAATTTACTTGAAACAGGTGAAAATAGTCAAATAATAAGTTATTTTTCTGGTAATGACTCTTGTTTTAAGTGTAATAAGATTTTTTTGACTAAAAATTAGACATTTTAACAAGAAATAAGACAAATATTCCTGGTAAGATTTTGAGTTTTTGCAGTGAGCGAGACTGCATTTGAAAAAGTTCCAGTTTTCTTGACCACACAGATAAGCTACATAGACTTCTGTGATGAGTATTTGCTGGACGTGTTGATTGATACTCTAGTTAAGTTCTGTGACTCGTAACCTTGCCATACCTTAGTAAGACTGAATTGACGCCACTGGTTCAAAGACAAAGTTAAAGCACACAAACCCCAGAAGTGTGTGACATTAGCAGATGTTTTCATGAAAGCGGCTGCGGTGCGAGTCAGGACAGCTGCTCTGCGCTGTACAGGCCACAAACCCCTGATAGTGACAAGAAGGGAGCGATTAGAAGCTATAACATTAAACTGCTGATTGTTTATGCTGCTGGAGTGTGTGTGACCTTGCTAGGAAGAACAGCCTGAACTACTGAGGCCCTGCAGCCGCTGGTAAAGACGGACTAAGCTTCTTACCTTGAAACATTCTCCTCCTCATCACTCCCTCTCGTGACGGAGGTCAGAGCGCCAGAGAGCCGTCGTTAGAAGCAGCGTTTGATGTTGCTCATGGAAACCCACCGAGGCTCGGGCTCCGCTTGGCCTTTTGTTCCCTCGTTTTCAGCTCTCCTGTACCGCTAAAGAAGTGCAGCCTCCGGCTGAGCCGGTGCACGGCTTCCCAGGCTGCAAATACATCTCCACTTTAGTTTTTTTTACCTTTTCTATGTCTCTTCCTTTTTTTCCGGTACTTTTTAGTTCCTGTCGTTTGAACGCAGCATCTCCTACCTCCGCATTACAGTCTCAGAGAAAAAGCTGCCATCCTTTAAAGAAAGCGATAAAAAGTACTGGGCTTTTTTATGCGTCACATTCTGTGATTTTTATTTTTTTGCACACATAAACACAAGATATTTCATGTCTTTTTATCATCAACGTCATTTCATTTATTCGTATACATCTACTTTTGCGCCGGAGGCCTATAACACTTTCCGAAAAGAGGAAAGCTTTTACCACAGGAATAAAAATGTCTTCTGGTATTGCGGATACCAAATGATGAGACATTTCCTTTGATATTTTGTTCATATTTTTCCCACCATGCAGCATTTCTTTATGTGTGCAACAACACTGAGAGGTGGTTGTTGCATTTTTCATTTCAAAGTCCATTCTCCATTTACAGGTCTGGACTACAGGCAGGCCGGTATTGTGCCAAAAAGTGATTGCCTGCCAGAATCTGATTTCTTCTGATTTCTGGCCGCGGGAGCGCGCACAGCAGCCCGTTGAGCATTAGCGCTAAAACGTCAGATTTTCAGATTATGAAACTCAAGAATGAGATCAAGTCATATTTAGGTAGAAACAACTTTTCATTAACTGTATTTGGCCTTCAATCAATTTTTGGCAGGTGAAAATGCCTATTTTGTGTTGTAATGGTCCTTTAAAAGAGTTAAAAGCAATCCTGTGAGCTCTAGTGTTTATATTATGAAGCTCAAGAATGAGATCAAATAATATTTAGGTAGAAACAAACTTTCATTAATTGTATTTGGCCTTCAATCAATTTTTGGCAGGTAAAAAGACCCATTTTCAGGGGAGAAATCAGATTCTGGAAGGCAATCACTTTTTGGCACGACACCGGCACCCGTACCCCCTCCTTCCCCAGCTCCGGCTTTGTAATGTGGCTTTGCATTTTCTTTGTAAATAATAAGGAGATCCACCATCCCTCCATCCAGTATCTATACCTGCTCTTTCCTAATCGGGTTCACATCAGCCCGTCCTCCTCAACAAACCTGCAGCAGGAAATCTGAGCCTAAAGAGTTCCACAAGGCTCATTTTTGCAAAGTTAAATTCCAGCTCTGCATCGTAATGCTCGACAAAGGTAACAGTCTCTTCCTCGTGTTTTTATAAAATGAATGAGCTGTTAATGTGTAGAGGTGCTGTCTGAGGTCGCGTCGGCGTACACCCTTCCCTCTACGCCAGGGGTGTCACACTCATTTTGCTTGGCGGGCCGGATTTTACCAATTTTTTTCTCGCGGGCCGCACACTCAAAATAACAAAAACGGTGCAAATTTTTTTTTTCTAATTCTTTTTTTTTTACTATTGTTATATAATCCAATATCAGTTTAGTTAATTTTAAAGGAAATATGCACTTTGTTTACACTCTAATTATGTCAAATATATTTCTTCAGGATCTTTTCTTGAAATTTCTCGTTTTTTTTTCAAATTATGTAAGATACTTTTAATATCATTTTACAAAGATAAACAGAAACAAGTATGTTTTTTTTATATTTCGCTTTTTTATAGGAAATTTAATTAAAAGCTAAATCTTTCTTATTACATCCGAGAGTGTTTCTTTGTGATTTAGAGATTTTTCCAGTACAATTAAGTGTATTTATTTTTTAAAATTGGCGCAGATATTTACGCCAGTGTGCCGAAAAAGTCAGCACTTCTCTTTTAACTGTTTTACTTTGTCACTATCCTCGTATTCAAAACTGAAATTCTCCGAATAAATATCTTCTATCATCTTTTTTAGCAGTGATATTTTTCCTGTGAAAATATATAATAGTAGTCAGTTAATAAAAATAAACGACCGTCTACAAAGAAATAAAATCGGCAAATGCATTCTAGAAAACTAAAAAAATGTCGAAAACTGCTCTCATTGTGGAATAACGATGGATTTGTAGAAGAAATATATTATCGGATATGCTGCGATTCATGGCAATTATTTATGCCTTCCTTTTTAGTAAATTAACATTTTGTTTTTTTGCGTTGGAAACTTCTCGCGGGCCGCATGAAAATCTCTCTCGGGCCGCATGCGGTGACACCCCTGCTCTACGTGCTGGAATTCCTCCACACTCCTTGGGTTTTATCGTATGTTGTGCACTAAAAAAAGATACATATACAGGTCCTTTTCAATATTTATTTGAGGACGATGTTTTAAACATTTGATTGTTTCAAGTGCTTCTTGATAAAATGTTAATTTTCTGCCCTTCTTTGCTTCTCAAAGACAGTTTCTCATAAATAAAATCATCAATGCAATCACCCACTGTTGTGCTGTTGATGTGTTAGAGGCAAAAAAGCAAAACATGACGTATATGCACACTTTAAATGAGGTTGATGGGGGAAAAAACAACAAATATCTTGGGTGCATAGCATATGTATCTGCTGAAAAAGTCAAAGTAAGTGTAAAACTAATTACTTTTATTCTTTATTTGCTCCGTAGCGGGCTGGTGGCTGCGTAAGGTGGAGAATAGGTCCACCTTTGACAGAGAGCAGACCCCAGTGACCCTGAATCACACCGAGGATGATGGATAACGTTCTGTATTTATATTTTCCATAACAGTTGCTGATTTGTTCCTTATATGAGAGG
Source organism: Cololabis saira (assembly GCF_033807715.1). Taxonomy (NCBI): domain Eukaryota; kingdom Metazoa; phylum Chordata; class Actinopteri; order Beloniformes; family Belonidae; genus Cololabis; species Cololabis saira. Next base: position 33,389,145 of record NC_084602.1, read on the forward strand.
AAACCGTGTCATTGCTTGTGGAGTACAGGCCACGGAAAGAAGAGCAAGGTCAGTTTTTCAATCTATCCCAAACTGTGAGTTATAAAATGAAGACGGGGGTTATGCGGTGATGGAGACCACTCACCGACACACACAAGTCCGTTGTTGCAACATTATTGAACCTGATAGTCTACTTGCCAGCAATGTGAACCCGGAAATGTTGAGTACCCCAAAGTTTTATGTTAGAAATGTACAGTATAGGTCCCCAGCATTTAGAAACTGCCAGATGCTAACTTACATATGTTGGGCAATTAGCATAATTAGCATCAGTTAGCATACTCACATATATGGACAATATTTCAGCAATTGCTTGGCCAATTTGGACAATATTGGATTGGTTCTGGGGGTTATTGAGGATGCTGAATCCATTTCTGACATTTTCAAAATTCAAAATGGCCATTTAAACCAAGTGGCCATATTTCAACTCCCGGTGGGCCGATTTTGATGAAGTTTCAGTCAGTTTAGAAGTTTTAGAAGATGCTGAATCGATTGGATTGGACAGATAACTTATGTATTTGAAATAATTGAAACAACTCGGTTATAAATTGTAGGATATTTATGAACACAATTATCCAAACAGTGCAGAACATGTACATTTTAATTCACATTACACTCTGAGGTGACTCACAATTGGGTATTGGAGGTAACAAAGGCAGGTACCATACTAAACTAGAATTAAAGCTGCAAGCAGCGATGAACGGGCCCTCACACACTTGTGCACGTTCAGGCTGCAGTGGAAGCTTGTATGACTGTCGCTCATCACATTTAGAGGGTTAGGGTTAGGGTTAGCTCTCTTGATTCTGAAATGTAAGTCCAATGTATTAAGCACATCAATAACCTCAAAATCGGCTAAAATTAATCAAAATCGGGAGTTGAAATTGAAAGTGTTGAGTTGAAATATGGCCACTTCTGGTTGAAACGGCCATTTTGAATTCTGAAATTGGCCAAGCAATTGCTGAAATATTGTCCATATATGTGAGTATGCTAATTGTTGCTAATTATGCTAATTATGCTAATTGCCCAACATATGCAAGTTAGCATCCGGCAGTTTCTAAATGCTGGGGACCTATACTGTACATTTCTAACATAAAACTTTGGGGTACTCAACATTTCCGGGTTCACAATAGGGCTCTATAGGCTGGCAAATAGACTATGAAGGCAACACAGAGAGTTGATTTACGTGTCTCTTACACTAAAAATAAAGTTCAAAGTGAAGAATATTCCATAGACGCCTTCTTGATGTGTAAATGAACAAACCCAGCACAAAAGTGCTGCAGCTTTAGCAGCCCCGCCTACGCAGGGAAGGTCGGAGGCGGATCAGGAACACATCCACTTCCACACCTTTGATATTTCAGGATTTTGTCGGCGTAGCATTAGCTTTGATTACAGCATTTGTTTGATGATGTTGTTCTGAAGAACTTATGTGATGTCAGCGTATTTCCTTCCCGAGCTGAATTGATTTCTCGCCTCAGATCTGGTTTTGATGATGTGAGTCGGACCCCGGCGTAAAGACTGAGTGAGATTAAGGTCCGGACTCTGCTGACCAACACATGTGCGGGTACAGGCTGATGAATCCTAACAGCGTCCACTTGGATCCAAACACCGGGTCATTTAGGAGGTACAGGACTGTCTCAGAAAATTAGAATATTGTGATAAAGTTCTTTATTTTCTGTAATGCAATTAAAAAAACTAAAATGTCATACATTCTGGATTCATTACAAATCAACTGAAATATTGCAAGCCTTTTTTTATTTTAATATTGCTGATTATGTCTTACAGTTTAAGATTAAGATTCCCAGAATATTCAAATTTTTTGAGATAGGATATTTGAGTTTTCTTAAGCTGTAAGCCATGATCAGCAATATTAAAATAATAAAAGGCTTGCAATATTTCAGTTTGTAATGAATCCAGAATGTATGACATTTTTGCATTAAAGAAAATAAAGGACTTTATCACAATATTCTAATTTTCTGAGACAGTCCTGTATATTGTTGCTGAACTGAGATCCGACCAGCTGAAACCTTAGATCACGAGACTTGCAGGCGTCAGGCATGATGGGAGCTTCACTTCACCTGCTGTTCATGTTGCTGGGATGCAAGTGAATCCTTGCAAAGTTATCCAGCCTGCTGCAATTATGGAAATAAATAATAATTATAATAATAATAATAATATTGTATTTGTTACGCGCCTCTCACGGCACTCAAGGTCGCCGTACAACAATCAAAACATAAAAACACAAGGCAATGGTTGTGTCCACTTTTTATAGGGAGTGACTCTTGTAACTGCAACAAAACAACAATAGCTCAAAATGTTCGTTCTCAGAGACAAATTACAAAAAATATTTACAGCATTTCACAAATCAGTGTTGATAAAGGTAATGCAAATTAAGGTAAGATTTCCTTTTGCTGCTTTGTTTCATTTAAGAAATGTGATTCTTATTTCATTTTCTTTTTTTAATCAAATATTTTAATCCTTATAATAGTGACACCATTTTTATATAAAAAGCAGTATACAAATACATCTAATTCTCTTATTATTATTTAGGTCTAAGAGAGATACCGAACTGATTGAGCTTACAGAGAACATGCAGGACTGTCTCAGAAAATTAGAATATTATTATAAAGTTCTTTATTTTCTGTAATGCAATTAAAAAACAAAAATTTCATACATTCTGGATTCATTACAAATCAACTGAAATATTGCAAACATTTTATTATTTTAATATTGCTGATTATGGCTTACAGTTTAAGATTAAGATTCCCAGAATATTCAAATTTTTTGAGATAGGATATTTGAGTTTTCTTAAGCTGTAAGCCATGATCACCAATATTAAAATAATAAAAGGCTTGCAATATTTCAGTTGATTTGTAATGAATCCAGAATGTATGACATTTTTGTTTTTTTTAATTGCATTACAGAAAATCACAATATTCTAATTTTCTGAGACAGTCCTGTATAAGGATCCACTTTATAACTTACTTAAATGTGAGTTTGTTAAACGGAGCACCAGAATGATGGTAATGACCCGGGCTGCCGTGTTTTTCATTGCTCCAGTGCCAACCAGTTGTTATTTCCCTATTATTTCTTCCCTTATTGATAAGTGGCGACACACCTGGAGCTGTCCGTGTCCTCAGTCCTCCTTCAGTGACGGCTATTGTTCCTCTCATTTTCCATTTCACCAAATTTAGTCTCCGATCACTATCGTTTAATTGCTGAGTTTTAATTTCAGCCCCCCCTTTTTCCCCCAACACAATCTCCCATCCAGGTTCTGTTAATGGTGTCTGGCTCGACTCCACTGGATGTGATTTGGGTTTCCAGGGCTTGTGCAGCCTAACGAGAGCAGTCCGGTCTCTGCCTGAGTCCATTATTATCTCAACACTCTCAGCCCTCATGTTGCTTTGAGAGTTTTGTTGAAGCTTTGAACTGATCCATTAGGTGTTAGAGGTGGATTCCTGTCATCACGAGGTTGCAAGTGAGGTCAGACCTCTGCCCAGTAATGCTTCTATTTTATTACTTGTATTTTTCACCGTAGACTGTCATTTCATTTGTGCTGTGTGTCATATAACATATCTGACAATAAAGCTTGAAACTTGAAGAACTTGAAACTTGAACTTGATCAGTGGGGATATCTTGCTTTGCTTAGACCAGGAGTCGGCAACTCGGGGCTCCAGATCCGCATGCAGCTCTTCAGCGCCGCCCTAGTGGCTCCCTGGAGCTTTTTCAAAAATGTTTGACCTTTTTTTTCCCCTTTTTTCTTCTTTTTTTCCTCTTTTCTCTTTTTTCCTTTTTTCTTCTTTTTTTCTTCCTTTTTTTCTCTTTTTTCTTCCTTTTTCCTTTCATTTTCAATCTCGACATTTAGACTTTTTTCTCGAAATTTTTACTTTTTTCTCGCCATTTCGATTTTTTTCTCGAGATTGTACTTCAACATTAATCTCGACATTTAGACTTTTTTCTCAAAATTTTGACTTTTTTCTCGACATTTCGACTTTTTTCACAGCATTTTGTCTATTTCCTCAACATGTTGACTTTTTTCTCAATATTTTGACTTTTTTCTCGAAATTTCGACTTTCTTCTCGTCATTTCGACTTTTTTTTTCGAAGTGCATAATGAAAAAAAAAATCTTCCCCGTTATAACTAATATAGATACATGCAGCATGTGTTGCCTTCATTCTAAGGTTTATACAAGACTTTTCATATTTTGCGGCTCCAGACATATTTGTTTTTTGTGTTTTTGGTCCAATATGGCTCTTTCAACATTTGGCGTTGCCGACCCCTGGCTTAGACCGTAGGTTTTTGTGTAAACCTACACAAAACCTCAGCAAAACTATTCAAATGTGCAGTCTCCAACACATTTCCAAGCTCATATACTTTACGAAATGCCTGAGAATACATTAATATCTCTCCACAATGTTTCAAGAGGAGTCAAACCAATGAAAAAAAGATTATTGCAAGATAGGAAATCCATTTGCTTTTACTCAGGGAATCAAACACCAGCCCCGTTAAAGACGGGAAATACTTCACCAAGCTCTGCCAAACACTACACTTTATCAGAGCTGGGAGAGGAAAAGCAAAAGGTACGAGTGATCAATGAACAAATTAATTCGGATTATTTAAACCTGCAACTCAATGGATATAAATTAAACCGACTGTTTGCTTCAACCTGATCTCTCAAAAATCCGTGAAATGCCCACGACCTCTCACCACTATTTTCTGTGGTACCAACATGGAAAGTGGTATAAATCCGTGTGAGCACCACGGATATTGTACCATGCAAAGTCAATGGGATCCGTTGTCGTGATATATACACGGAATATGACATTATTATTATGTATATATTATTCTTTGTTATAGTGGCTAAATTATGAGTTTTTGTCGCACAAGGTACTGTTTATTACTGTCAGTTTGGAAAAGCATGTTTTAGTACCATTAAAACCTCAATAAAACACTGCTAAAACAGCGTTAAAAACATGCTTTTACAAACTGACAGTAACAAACGGTACCTTGCACGACAAAAACGCATAATTTAGCCACGAACAAAGAATAATATATACATAATAATAATGTCATATTCCGTGTATATATCACGACAACGGATCCCATTGACTTTGCATGGTACAATATCTGTGGTGCTCACACGGATTTATACCACTTTCCGTGTTGGTACGACGGAAAATAGTGGTAAGAGGTTGTGGGCATTTCACGGATTTTTGTGAGATCAGGTTGGTTTGCTTTAATGCACATAAATGCCCTGATGTTAACTGTTGGAAAAATAAACCCTGGACAGAAAGTTGCCGTAACATTGGAAAATTAAACAAATGTGAAGTTGAAATGTACTGCATAGTGAGTCAAACCCACTCAAATCCTCCGGCCGGAGTCATCAAATATAACCTGTCCTCCTCAGTGCAGAGTGATTGGTTCTGCCTGCTCTGCACCAGCGTGAGAGGACTGGTGCTGATCCGTTTCAGGAGACAGAGCTTCTGTAAATGGTTTCTGCTGGTGTGGATGTCCCCTGCCAACAGTTCAGGTGCTGTTAAAAGACATTTCTGTAACAATCAGTCTGCTGAAATGATACCTGGACTGCTGAAGAGGCTGTTGATGCAGACTACGTTTTAAATGCCAAACATCCTGTGTGTTTTTGTGCACAGGCTTCTGGATCTCTGAGATCAAAACCTTAAATAATGTAAGAATGAAGTCTACGGTTAATGGAGCCGTGACTGGTTCAGGCCTGCGCTGTCCAAACTCATCGCCCCACATGTCACTCTTTTTTTGTGCTGCAAATAAAATGTAGAGCCGCATGTCATTAAACGAGAAGTCCTGAGCTGATGGAGACGCGGCAAAGAAAGAAAGAAAGAAAGAAAGAAAGAAAGAAAGAAAGAAAGAAAGAAAGAAAGAAAGAAAGAAAGAAAGAAAGAAAGAAAGAAAGAAAGAAAGAAAGAAAGAAAGAAAGAAAGAAAGAAAGAAAGAAAGAAAGAGACATCTCATTAATCAGTCTGATCAATCTAGGCAATCTTCTACTTTCTGCCGATCCATGATCCTGTCAGCCGCTCTGCCTCTCTCTCTGTTTCAGTCACTCTCTGGACAGACTGCAGTTAGTCGTCTATTGCCTCGTTATGGTAATGACGATCATACGTTAACAGATCTGCTCAGCGAGGCAGATGACTGTCCTTCGCCGGTCTGGTTCTTCAGTCACTTCCTCTTAAAAGACAGTTGTTGTTTTATTATTATCTCCAGTGTCACCTTGTGTTTGCTCAGAATGGGGGATGGAATCAAAACCTTCAGCCAGGGTTCTGATGTGAACTAGTGTGACGCCTACAAATGTGTCTTCACCAGTACTGGAGTTGAGGGGGGATGAGGGGGGATGGCATCCCCCCCTGAAATAAAAACTGTCAAAATCATCCCCCCTGTAAAACTGCCATCCCCCCTTTCCATCCCTTATGTCATTTCATCAATGAATGTGGTTTTACTGCTATTTCAACATTTAGAGTCATCACCAGAAAAATAACACCAGAAAAATAACTTGCCGTATTTGACAATTTTCACCTGTTTCAAGTAAATTTTCACTTGAAACAAGTAGGAAAATCTGCCAGTGGGACAAGATTTATCTTCTTATTACAAGCAAAAAAAATCTTGTTTCACTGGCAGATTTTTCTACTTATTTCAAGTGAAAATCTACTTGAAACAAGTGAAAATTTGTGTTTTTTTCAGTGATGAGTCTTATTTTAAGTGTAATGGGATTAATTTACTAAAATGAGACATTTTAACTAGAAATAAGACAAATATTCTTGTTAAGATTTTGAGTTTTTGCAGTGATCCATTTTACTTATCCTGTGAAGGACAGAGTCATATTGATAAGTTCAGAAAACTGTTTTTATTGTTGTGTTTTGATGTATTTGATGTAAGCCCAGTGGATATTTAAAGCTTACAGAAGGCTGCATTTAACTGCTGCTATGTCATTCCTGCAGTATTTCTGCAGGTGTTTTGGTCACTGCTATTATTTGTAATATATTATATTATAATCAGCACAAATTATCTGTCCCCGACTCCCCATATGATAAAATCCACCATCCCCCCTGATTTTGTTTTACAACTCGAGTACTGGGGGTCACACATAAAAAAAATATAAAAATCTATTAACAGATAGCCCCTTGAGATGAATCACCTCGGTTTGGAGGGGTCCAACATAAAACATACAACACAGTACAAAACAGTCACATACAACGTACATAATACATAAGGCTCTCACACACAAACCCGCCCACACACCAGTCCCCACGACCCACCACACCTGAAGAGCACAAGTAAATACTGCATGCGTCATTGTCATCATCATTATTATACAATATATGAAAAAATAGATACACTATGTATAAAAAAAATACACAAATGAGAAGGCAATACGACTAGAGGCAACTACATGGTTTATTGAGATTAGAAAATAGTGAATTTTTAAAGAGATGTAATGTAATGAGTTCTCTTATATTGATGGGTAGGTTTTTCCAGTCTGATGGGGCTTTAAACTTAAATGCACGTCTGCCAATTTCTTTAAATGTCAAAGGAACGGAAAAGAAGGGTTGCTGAGTGTTTCTGAGAGAATATGAGGATGTATATGGAATCAAATATTGTTTTAAGTAAGATGGATAACTAAAGTGGATACATTTGAATATGAGTTGGAGCCAGTGGCATTGTCTTTTTTTGTTTTTACATGTCTACAGGAAGTTTGTTCCACCGGTGAGGAGCAGAATAACTGAACGCTGCTTCACCTTGCTGGTTTTGGTTCTTGGGAACCACAACAAACCAGATCCAGATGAACCTCAGGGGTCTGGGAGCTTCATAGGAACTAACAGATCCAGCATGTATTTTAGTCCAAGACCATTCAGGTCTTTGTAGACCAGCAGTAAGATTTTAAACTCACTGGAAGCCAGTGTAGCGATTTCATGACCGGTGTAATGTGGTCCAGTTTCCTGGTGTTTGTAAGGACTCTCATAAGTAATGGGGAGGTGAATTAATGTGTTTATGTGAATGTTGATGTTAAGAGTACTAAGTTGAATAGAATACTACGGTGCTAATATTGTTAAGTAGTACAGGATGTGTTTGAACGGGCAGAAGTGTAGAAAAGTCAGATTAAATATGATACAATTATAAGTAAAACATGATTCTGTTGGTTAAAAACGCTACAAATGTAACTTTAAGTGTGTTTTCATCCCGTACTGGCAGTATGATGCAGTTCATTGGGTTTATATAGCTTAGCTTATGTAGGATTAGTGAATGAGACAATTTAGTGAAAATCAAGAAATACAGTAATATTCTATTTAATAAAAACATGATTAATTTTGCTCAGGACTGGGGACTGTATTGAAGAAAAGTCCTGATGCAATCTGTTGGTTCCCTTAGGAAAGCAGTATTTACTGTTATGTATTTGGCTTTGTGGAGTTGAACGGTACTGTGGAAGTGTTTTAAGATGATAGATGTAGTGATTTGGTGCTTTATGAATAAAGACATTATTTATAATGATGTGGGAAATCAAACTGTTCCATTCAATGTCCTCCATTGGAATGAAGGGAAACGCTATTCTGGTGTGTAAACCACACAAACAGCTGGAGCAGAGAGGCCTAGACCTGGGCGCCTCCCAGACCAGCCAAGAGATATAATCTCTCCACCGTGTCCTCGTCCTTTTATGAATAATTCTCTCTGTTGGACATGTTCAAAACACCTCCACCTCCACCAGAGGGAAGGAAGGAAGCTGTCAAAGGTGCATCCCAGCTAGATGCACAAACCACCTCAACAAGCCACTCTGTTTCTGGTTCCTCTTCAACGACTGAACTTCTCATCCCATCTCTAAAGGAGAGGAACCTCATTTCAGCCGCTTGTATTCGTGATTTCTCCACCGGGAAAGGGTGGCGTGCCTTCTCCGGGTGGGTGGAGAAGTCCTGCCTCAGGTGGAGGAGTTCAAGTATCTCGGGGTCTTGTACACGAGTGAGGGAACGATGGAGCGTGAGATTGACAGATGGATCGGTGCAGCGTCCACAGTTATGCGGTCGATGTACTGGACCGTCGTGGTGAAGAAAGAGCTGAGTCGAAAGGCGAAGCTCTCGATTTTCCGGTCAATCTACGGACGTACCCTCACCTATGGTCATGAACTTTGGGTAGTGACCGAAAGGACAAGATCGCGGATACAAGCGGCCGAGATGAGTTTCCTCCGCAGGGTGGCTGGACGCTCCCTTAGAGATAGGGTGAGGAGTTCGGTCACCCGGGAGGAGCTCGGAGTCGAGCCGCTGCTCCTTCACATTGAGAGGAGTCAGCTGAGGTGGCTTGAGCATCTGTATCGGATCCTCCTGGACGCCTCCCTAGGGAGGTGTTCCAGGCATGTCCCTCCTCCCTAGGGAGGTGTTCCAGGCATGTCCCTCCTCCCTAGGGAGGTGTTCCAGGCATGTCCCTCGTCCCTAGGGAGGTGTTCCAGGCATGTCCCTCGTCCCTAGGGAGGTGTTCCAGGCATGTCCCTCGTCCCTAGGGAGGTGTTCCAGGCATGTCCCTCGTCCCTAGGGAGGTGTTCCAGGCATGTCCCTCGTCCCTAGGGAGGTGTTCCAGGCATGTCCCTCCTCCCTAGGGGAGGAGACCCCGGGGAAGACCCAGGACACGCTGGAGAGACTATGTCTCTCGGCTGGCCTGGGAACGTCTCGGACTCCCCTGGGAAGAGCTGGAGGAAGAGATGGAGGAAGAGCTGGAGGAAGTGTCTGGGGTGAAGGAAGTCTGGGAATCTCTGCTGAAACTGCTGCCCCCGCGACCAGTTTCTGGATAAGCGGCGGAAAATTGATGGTATCTGTGATTTTACTCTTTTGGTCACTACCCACAGTTCATGTCCATAGGTGAGGGTTGGAACGTACTGTAGATTCATCTTGGTTCAAATTTCTCCTTCCAACACAAACCTTTACAGTCTGCAGATCCCTCAGGTACTTGAGGTCTTCCACTTGAGGCAGCACTTCATTCCCAACCTGGAGAGGACTTTCCACCTTCCTCCGGCTGAGAACCGTGGTCTCAGATCTGGAAGTGCTGGTTCTCGTTCCTACTTTGGAACATTCAGAGAAAAGCTGATGATCACGGTTGGATGAAGCCAAGAGGACCATCTGCAACAAGCAGAGATGGACTGTTTCGGCCACCCAACCAGACGTTCATAATAACTATGAACAGAATCTATGACCAAAGGCTACTGGGTTGAATACTTTCTCCACGTGTGAACTGGCTGGGCAAACGTCTTATGACCCGTCGGGCTACTACTGCATAGTTCCTCCTGAAAGGTGACAACTGATCCGACTCTCTTCTCCAGCAGCTTTTCCATGCACCCCACCGCAGGGCTGAGGAGTGTGATTCTCCGGTAATCAGAGCTCAACCTCTGCTGAACTCTGAACAGGTCAACGGCACCGTCACTCACTTAGCTGAGGTGGAGAGTTTAAGCCAATGTTGTGGAGATAGAAAAACAGCGTAGCTCCTGAAGCCACTGCCCTGGAGTTTGTACCTGCGGTTTAACCTGCCATTGAAGGGTAGCCTGGTCAATTCAAAATTCAACTCAATTCAATTCAAAAATACTATATGCATTGACGTCACTTCCCCACTGGACCAGCCCCCTTACTTGCACTGAGTGGAAAAAATGGCAACTAGTAGGGGAAACTGTAGAAAAGATGGGATAGCAGCTGATTATCGGCTTAAATTAAAGGCAGTTGGACTTGACAGTGACGCGTACAGTTACCCCAAGAACCAGTGGTCCATGGACATTAATATTTGGCCATGAATCCAGTTTCCTGATATTTATATGTACTTAATTTCTAAGCCGGGGAAATACACGAAGCAAAGCTTGAAGGCATACAAAAGTCTTGACGCTTGGTCCTACTTCAAGACAGGATTTGTTGTAGAAATTAAAGTGATGAGGACACTGAACTTTATGATTTGACCGTTTAACGTTAGCTACCCAAAAATCCAACATTACCTGATACAAAATGGGAACCAAAAATGCCTGGAATCCAGTTGTTTCTGCGAACTGCAGCGATCCATTAGTCTCACTTAAGCTTATTTTTCAGCAGTCTGTAAAACGATAACTCTGATTTCTTGCTAAATCTATGAGAACAGTCGATCGCACAACAGCTCTTTCCCATTTTAGATGTTTTCGCATGCTCAAACTGAAAGTCTTTCTGCCATTCAGTCTTTCTGTCACTCAGTCTTTCTGCGTAACCCGCTGTGAAGTCGCATCTGTGACGTCATACGCATTCCCTCTATTGTTGCAGTAGTCATGTTTTAATGATTCAAGTCTCTTAGGGAGTGATTGTGCAGGTTTATTGCTGTGGGCAGGACGCCGCTCGTCTGTGCTGCTGCAGATCTGAGGAAGTCTCTGACTGGAGACGCTGCGTTGTGAAGCCGATGCTGCTGAATCCTTCTTAGATTTTACGACTGAAGCCTCAGTTGCTGGAAACTGAAAAAAAAAATGACACATTAACCACTGGAGGGCTGTTTGAACCCTTTATCTCCTAGATTATCTACATAATCCCAATCTTTTGTGTTAATAAAGTGTCATTGTTGTAGTTTTGCTCCAGCTGGAGGATTTGCAACAATGCGTTTCCATAATAACACAAACACACAGTGCTGAAAATAATACATAAATAAAAAGGGTTACAGAACAAGAAGAAGATGTTGCAGCGGGACCAACATTCATATTTAATTTCATTTGTTCCAGTCTGAAAGAAAGCAGCAGACGCACAGATGAAGCTGTTATATAGTAATTTATTAATTTTGGCGAATGTCCTCTCTGAAGGGCAATGTACAGCTTTAACCAGAGCCATAGTACAATACTTTATAATTACAACATTTACAGGTGCAATTGGCCTTTTTACAACAAACGACGGCGATGAGCGATCAAGAGAAACACCGAGAGAATGCGGTGGAACACGGGCAACATTGTTATTTCATGAGCAAGTGTTGAAACCTGCTCACTTTGCCAACAGGAAACGCGTTTGTCTTACTCACAGAGCGCCATGACATCATGTACATCATGATGCAACTCATGTCTTTACAGATGGATCACCAAATACTGTTAAGCAAAAGCATCAAAATTATTGTCCTCATCCATGTCAGCATCAGCGGTTGATGGGTTGTGAGTAACTGAGAGAAGCAGAGCTTAAACACAGACTCGTGTTGATGCAATGTGCTTGATAAGAGTCACACTGGTGCCGGGTCTCAGTCACGTGGGAAGCAAAAGCAAAGTTTTCTTGAAGTTTTTCACGCATTGGTATTCCACAACACCCATTCTGTCATAGAAACGGATAAAATATGCAGATGTAACAAGGTGGGAGCGCTTCAGGACCGAGTCAGCAATATCCACGGCTCCCATCTCCACACGGAAAAGGGAAAGGAAACATTTTAAACAAGAACTTAATTAATGGAAGGTTAAAAAGGGACCAAAGGGAGAGGAAAGTCTGAGCCACACCAGCACAAAGCACTTATTTCACAGAAAAGAGCGTTGAACAAAAGAAGGGCGACGTCGATACAAGCAGGGGCAACAGCAAGAAGCCGAACACCTGAATGTTTCTGAGGACTTTATATTCTTTTATCAGCCGCCTCCGAGCGCCGTTTATCTAACTAGTCCAATTTCTAAGGATTAAAGTGATTACCTTTAACCCGAGACACCATTTTGGGGGGATTTTTTATGTTTTTTTTTGCCTTTTATCTTACACGAGTATTAATAAAATATATATTTCTGTAGATTTAAAAAAAAAAAAAAAAAAAACGATGAAAACTTGATTTAAAATTAAATTGCTTGAGTTTTGAAGAGGAAAGTTATTCAATAATTTATAGCGTCACACTTCCAAATAATAAATAAACAAATGAATAAATAAACAGGCAGGCAAGCAAACATTAACAAACACATTTTTTTCTCCCAGTATTTTTTTTTTTTTCATATAAATGTCTGGTAATCCAGTGTCTGCTTTTGAGTTATTCTGGAAAAATAGTCTGATATAAGATATTTAGCACGCTGTGGAACAGTGTGAGAGCTCTGCAGTGGCGAGGATGATGCGGCAGGCAGCTGTAAACAAGTCTGCTGCTGCTACGCTGAGAGCGGCCACAGCAGTTTGCATCCATGTTTCCAATCTGGTAAAATAAAAAGATCAAATCTGTTTTGGATGGACATGAAGCAGGACGTCCGATCCTGGTCAGGAACAGGTAGAAACACTCCCTGTGCCTTAAGCCCTCCGGGTAACTCTCCCTCGCTTTGATCGGTCAGTCCTTCCTCTTTGAGGGATTAAAAAATACATTTTCTTTTAAATTAAAAGTGTTCTTTTCTCTGTATTTTCCTCCCAAAGCTTTTTGATGTGCTTTAGTGTCTGTTGCAGATTGTAACACACCTCAGAGGTTCTTCTTCTATAAAAGGTGTGTTTCAGAGAACTGTAGACCCCGGTGGGGGCCAGTAGTGTGTGTTGGTGATCTCTGTCGGTCTCCAGGGTGTAGTGAGTCCGGAGACGCGGTGCGGGTGTGTGGGCTAGAGTCCTATGGAGCCAAATCAAGGCCAAAAGTTTTGCTAATTTGAAAATAAAATTTGAACCTGAAAATTGTTTTTTACAGTTTCAATTTAATTTTTTTCGGTATCAGATCTTTTTTTCAGTTTCAAATCTATTTTTCAGTTTCACGTCTTTTTTTTCAGTTTCACATCTTTTTTTTTCAGTTTCACGTCTTTTTTATTTCAGTTTCAAATCTTTTTTTCAGTTTCAAATCTTTTTTTTTCAGTTTCACGTCTTTTTTATTTCAGTTTCACATCTTTTTTTTTCAGTTTCAAATTTTTTTTTCAGTTTCAGACTTTTGGCCCCGATCTGGCGTGGGGGGCGTGGCATCAATTGAGAGGGGCGTGGCATCATGAGTGACAGCAGAACAGAGAAGGCGGGGGACGTTCCTCAGTCATGTTGCCTTCAGGAAACGTAGGTTGCAGAAGTTATCAGTAGAAGTTTGATTCAACACTGTATATACACCATATTAACGTGATTGGTAGTGGAAAAAACTGATATTAGTGACACATTTCTGTTTGAAAAGCTGTTTTAGACCGTACTTGGTAGTATGTGGAAGTGGGAAATGTCAAATTTAAAGTGTGGCTGTTGAACTGTACAGTCTGGCATAGTTTATTGCTTTTATACTGCGATTGGTGCCAAGTACGGTCTAAAACCGCTTTTTAAACAGAAATGTGTCACTAATATCAGTTTTTTCCACTGCCAATCACGTGAATATAGTGTATATACAGTGTTGAATCATACTTCTACTGATAACTTCGGCTACCTACGTTTCCTGAAGGCAACATGACTGAGGAACGTCCCCCGCCTTCTCTGTAATGCTGTCACTCATGATGCTACGCCCCTCTCAGTTGATGCCAAGCCCCCCACGCCAGATCCGGGCCAAAAGTCTGAACCTGAAAAAAAAAATTGAAACTGAAAAAAAAAGAAGTGAAACTGAAAAAAAGATCTGATACTGAAAAAAATAAAATTGAAACTGTAAAAAACTATTTTCAGGTTCAAATTTTATTTTCAAATTAGCAAAACTTTTGGCCTTGATTTGGCTCCATAGAGTCCGGGTGTGCGGGCTAGAGCACGGTGGCGTTGTGGCCCTCCATCCGGGGCAGCCGCGGGTCCTGCACTGTCCCCATAGTAACCAGTAAAGGCCGGCTATCCTCGGACATACCGCGGCCCAGGGGCATGGGCGGGGGGGCCGAGGTCCCCCGTTGGTGGGCCGCCAACGAGGAGGAGGGCATGGCGGGGCCCGCCTGTGGTGGGGGGATGTTGGCGTGCGGGGGTTCGTAGGACAGGCCCTGCTCCTGGTAACCGTAGCCAATGTTCCCACATGGAAAACGCCTCAGTCTGTAGAGCGGGACCGGGGGCAAGGTGGCCGAATCCAGGAGCAGGGGGGACTGTGCGGCGGGAGGGGGGGGTGGAGGTAGCTGGGGCCGGCACAGGCCCTGCTGCTGCTGGTGCTGCTGGTGCAGCAGCTGCATCTGGTGCTGCTGCTGCAGCTGCTGCTGGAACTGCTTGTGCTGGTGCTGGAGGCCCAGGGCCCCCGCCACCTCGGCCACAGTCCTGCTCACATGCTCCTGCCCCTCCCCGGGCACCCTGGCGCCGCTGCCCCCCACCCCCGCCTGCCTCTGCTGCTGCTGCTGCTGCTGCTGCTGCTGCTTCATCTGCTGCTGCTGCAGGAACCAGGAGCCGTACGTCGGGTTCCACAGGCTGGTGCTCTTGTCGCCCTGGCCGTCCTTCTCCTGCGGGTGGCCCTGGGCGAACGCGTGGTTGACGTGCCCCCCCTCCGAGCTGGGCTGGGCGGCCATGTGGAGTCCTTTGGCGGTGAGGGCGGTGAGAGTGGAGGGGGCCGCCGCGGCGACGACGGCGGCGTTGGCGGTCGTCATGGAGACGGAGGTCTGCGCGTGAGGCTGCTGGTGCTGGTGGAGGCACGGCTGGGACGGAGCCGGCGTCTGCGCTTTGGCCTCTGAGGACGTGTTGGTCACCACGGCGACGTCCCCTCTCCTCTCCTCCGTGGGATACGACGGCAGCGGCTGAGGAGCCTCTCCGTCGGGCAGGCGGGCGTTTACCAGCACGGTCTGGGCCGATGGGTCGTCAGAGCGGACAGGGACGCGCTCCTCCTCCTCGGGGACGGGTCCGTACTCCACCGGCAGAGGCGTGTTCACCACATCAGGGTCCTGCAGGGAGCAAATATCACATTATTCTCATACAGCTTCTCAGCAAGTCCAAAACTCTGCAGCAGAACTGCTGCTGGCCTGCTCTGATAGAAGGGCTCACATCACCCCAGTCCTAAAAACTCTTCACTGGCTCCCCGTCCCTCTTCCTTTTAACTTTAAAATCTTGGTGCTGACTTTCAGAACTTTCCATGGTCAGGCCCCCTCCTACACCCAGGACCTACTATGACTACGTTTACATGCAGTCAAAATTCAGGTTAAGGTCAATATTCCGGTTACTGAAACATTCGGAATAATCTGTTTACATGCGTGAGCAAACAGGGTTATCCCTGTATACATGGTAATTAATAATTTGGGATATCTCCATCAAAACAGCGACGCACGGAGAACGTGATGACGCAATTCTCGTCATTTTCACTTCTTCTTCCTGTATCCAAATCCAATACAACAACAAGCAACACTTTGGATAATGAACAGCCCATTAGAAGTCGCTGTGAAGTTAATCAAACTTCTGAACTAGTTAGTCCTCATGAAACTATCACATGTTAACAGATGACAGGGCAGCCCTTCCTGAGTTCTGTCAGGGGGGTCGACTGTCCCACAACTGTCTCATTGTTAGCCTGGACCATCTGTTAAAGACCCCCAAGAAGTTCATGTTTTTGTCCAGGAAGGCATTTGACCCCTTGACCTTTGTGTTCTTGTAAAGACTTTAAGCTAAAGATGTCTGTTTGTTTCTTCATACCAAGCCTCTTTAACTGAAAATGTCACATGTGTGACCTTTCTAACCTCGATGTCTGTTTCTCCATCTGTTTCCTTCCATTGTCCATTCACTGTTCCTAATATGGTAATGTTCCTGTCAAAGTTTCTAAGTTTTTAAGAGAGTCATGTTGCTCTGCAAGCTCTGACTTTGCTTCCCTTCTGCAGAAGGCCTTAAAAATCATTCTAACAGTCTCTCTGTCTTTCCTGGTTATGAATTTATGTTATGTTGATTTAGGGATCCAACAGTCGCCTTCTTTTGCGCTTTGGTGCTGGTACTGATCCACCACCAGGACTTAACACTATTCCTCGTCGCCTTCTTCATTAATGGAAGGTGAGAACGTGAAGAAATGGCAAATGGAGCAAGAGCTATGCCATCCATATCCATGGATATGGATGTGCCGACTGGCCGACTGGCGTGAGAATTTCAATATGTCGCTTCCTGGACTCAAAAGAGCAAGATTCCCTGCGAAAAGAACTTGCGCAGAAAACAAATCCATGTTCCGTTTGATGGGGATATCCCATTAGGCATTTACATGACCAAATATTCAGGTTAGAAAAGAAGTAACCCAGGGGTCATATTCAGGTTTTTCAAAACCGGAATATGAGCAAATTCTGGTTTACATGGTCGTGCGTAACCAGGTAATTGCTTATATTCCAGTTAGAAAAGGGTTATTGACTGCATGTAAACGTAGTCTGATCCTACACTCCATCTCGGAGGCTGAGGTCATGTGACCAGAGCCTGCTCATGGTCCCTCGTACCCCCATGAGCCTCTGGACCGATCTCCCGCCGTCTCTACGTTCTCTGGACTCCATCGATGCTTTTAAGAGCAAACTTAAAACCCACCTGTTTCTCCAAGCTTTTAAACATCAGTAATGAGAGGGGTTTTTAAACCACCATGTTGATTTTATGTACTTTTATTCTAGGAGTTTTTATGGGTATTATCTTGTTATTATCGTATTTCTGTCACAGTTTGGTCAGTTCCTGTTTTATTTTGAAACCCGTGTCTGTGTTCTGTCATTACTTCCCCTTACACAGTATATTTTCAAAGGTGACACACATGTAATGACCAAGAACCACTATGTGGTTGAAATCATTAGTTTTGGTATCCAAAGTCCTCTCAAAATCTCCAGTCATGTTGTTTGAGTCATAACTGGAGACCTGAAACCTGCAGATAGATACTGGAGAAACATTATGGGTTTTATGTTCTTCCATCCATCATCTATACCCACTAATTCCTATTTAGGGTACAAAAGTATGATCAAAAGGAATAAACAAAAGTGTGTGCAAAAAGTATGCTTATTAGCTTCAAAAGAGTTGTTTTCACTTTGTTTTATTTTTGTATAGTCACGTCCAGTGACGTGACGGTGTAGCTGCGGAGGCGGTTTTTACCTGTAAGCAGTAATCAATCCTCTCCAGAATAGTTGAGAAGTTTGGCCTGTCTTCAGGCTGGTGCTGCCAACTCTGAGTCATTATGCGATACCTGAAGATACACATGAGCGGTGAATGCACGAGCACACAAGCAGAAAATAGTTAATTACTTCTCCTTCATGCAGCTGCAGAGAGGGAAGATGCTCCCCTGCTCTGGTTCTCCTGCTTATTTAACAAATGCCAGATAAATCTATTGTAACAAATTAATCTTTGCTACTTGTTTTGATTGTTTCATGCAGGATTTGAAGTCTGAAGGAGCTTTAAACGGCTAATGCAGATTACAGATTTAGCGGCATTGGGTTTTTTTCCTTCCATTTCTGATCATTTAATCCATTATTTGTTATGGGACCTGCAAGATCTTCAAATAACTGAGCACTGCACGGTCAGGATGGTTTAATGGTTATACAGGAAAACATGAAAGGCAGATTGGTACATATACCAGTCTGTGTGTATATATATATATATATATATATATATATATATATATATATATATATATATATATAAATAAAATGTGCACAGTATATGTATATTTTTAACTCATTTATTTTCTGCATTTTCTGCATCTCCGTCACACAGCCTGCATATGCTTTTACATATTTCACATGCGAGGCGGCACATTAAAGGGTGAGAGTGCGATTTGGAAATGTTTTTCAGCTCGCTCTCAGCTCCCCACAATTTCCTCAAAACTGCGTGGCAAACATGAAAGAAAGCGTCTGTGTGGCGCTGAAAGGAGTGGAAGGAATCTCCTGTGAATTTTCCCTGACAGACTTGAGGTCACAACTAATCTACAAGTGAATATCAAAGAATGGAAGGTTCTTTCATGTCTGTGAGCTTCTTGTTTGGATCTACGTGCATCAACAAGAACGTACCATCCAGCGGTCGGCCTTCTTTACGTCTATGAAGGAATTTAATTGGACCTCAGGGGGTTTGTCATAGTCAGATGAACCCTCAGCGTGTGTGTGTGTGTGTGTGTGTGTGTGTGTGTGTGTGTGTGGCACTTACACCGGCCCCGGACAGTTTTTGGGCGGGTCCATTCTCCCACCGTTGGTGACGAACTCCAGCACCTCCTGGTTGCTGCGGCTCGGGTACGGCATGTAACCCAGGGAGAAGATCTCCCACAACAGAACCCCGAACGACCTTTACCGGAAGATCCAGACAACGATAAATTAGCTTTGATGTGAGAAGCAGAGTGTGTGAAACGAAGCACAAACGGAGTCATAAATGTGGCATCATCAAACATGAACGTGAGCGTGGGAATGGAGGGAGGACGGAGGAACTAGTGTTGTTTTTGTCAGCCTGTTTCAGTTTTAGTTTTAGTCTAGTCTTTGGGTCGAGCTATCATTTTAGTTTTTATTAGTTTTAGTCACGTTCATTCTCCTTTTAGTCGTGTCAAGTTTCAGTCGACTAAAAGTCTGAGCATTTTAATCTTATTTTAGTCAGAGTTGTCCAGGACCATTTTAGTCTCGTTTTAGTCAAAGATTGTATTTAGCCCAGGAGTCGGCAACCCAAAATGTTGAAAGAGCCATATTGGACCAAAAACACAAAAAACAAATATGTCTGGAGCCGCAAAAATGGCTGCAAATGTAGCATGTTAATGTCTTTCCAAATTACTCTATTTGTTACGCAAATCTATGTAAAAGTATTAGGGCCAGGCAGGAGAAAAATAAAAATACTATTTTAGAGGAGGAAGATTTTTTTTTTCATTATGCACTTCGAGAAAAAAGTCAAATGTCGAGAAAAAAGTCAAAATGTCGAGAAAAAAGTCTTTTTTTTTGTTGAAAAAAGTCAATTTTTTAAAAAAAAAGTCAATATCTTTTGAAAAAAGTCGAAATGTCGAGAAAAAAGTCAAAATGTCGAGAAAAAAGTCGAAATGTTGAGATTAATGTTGAAGTACAATTTTGAGAAAAAAGTTGAAATGTCGAGAAAAAAGTCAAAATCTTTTGAAAAAAGTCGAAATGTCAAGAAAAAAGTCTAAAGGTTATCTTAATATTATATTATTGTTACCTTATAGACTCAAGAATACATTCATTCCAGATACAGAAGACGCTCTAATTTGAGTTTACAAAATATTCATTTTTCTTTCGACGACACATTGGGTTTTCTTTTCCACGTCTATGTAGGAAAGTGTATCCAAAGATGGCTCTTCTTCTTCTCCCAGCCCCAGAGCAGATCCCCATGTGGCGGCCATCGGCCCCTTCCTCTATGTAACTTTGTTTTTAATTGTCGCGAACCTAGAGCTCTGCGTTAACGGCGTCAGCCTCTAACTCTGCAGCTGCATCTTCTGGATCTGATTCCCCGCTGCAGCGACTGGAATTGAGGACTAACGTCACCCAGCAGAACTAAACCAGAGAAAATACTGAAAACATGGACATTAAGGATCTTTGGTAGAACATTTCGTCTCATCTCATTTTGGTCAATGAAAATGGAGACACATTTTAGCAGAGTTTTTATTTTGTAATCTACATTTTAGTCTAGTTTTTATCCGTCTACGATATTCCATTATATATTAAATCATCGTTATCGTCACATGACCAGCATTTTCGTTGCGTCTTGTCTCGTTTTCCTCAGTTAAAGGTTCGTTGACGACGATATTTAGTCATAATTTTCGTTTCGTTTTGGGTTGGAGGAAAGTGTTCAGGATCCTCACCATGTGTCTGTTTTGGATGTGAAGATTCCCTCCATAAAGGCTTCGGGTGGCATCCACTTCACGGGCAACATGGCGCGCCCTCCCTTCCTGTAATAACTGGCCCTGCACACAAACACACACACACACAGTTCCATTATCAAAACAATACATGATATTGTGTTTGGTTTGCTGACCATTTTAGATGAAACACAGACACCATCGCTAGGCAACAAGGCTGATCTCAGAAGCTGAATGTATGTACAAGAAGCAAATTCTTAATGCTTCTGCCTTGTATCAGGCCGGAGTGAGAATCCCTCTGTTTCACGCCAGGCTGAGTCTGTCTGAGCCGTTTCAAATGCTGCCTTTGCTTTGTGACGGTGGAAAAATGATCTGATCTATCTGATTTTGGTGCTGATAGGGGTCACTGCCTGGTTGGCGCCTTCGCCCCCCCCGCGTGAAACTCCTTGTGAGACAGATGTGTCACGTTGTGAAAATGTGAAGTGGCTGCAGCTCGGCTCCCTATCCATCAAAGTGTCCGCCGAGAAAACAAATACTCCCGCAAAGTTCACGGGTGTTATTTCTGTCTTTATTTACTTCATTTGGCACTATGTACTGCTTCAGAGGAGGACTCGGGTTTGCTACTTCATTTTGTCGTAAAAATGTGAGCCTTTCACATTTTGTATTTATTTTTTCATAAACATTGCACGTCCTTAATAATAAAACAGAGAACGGGGCTGGGCGGTTGCCAGGTTGAGTCCAGGGAGATTTTCAGGGTAAAAAGTAGTGGGAACACCTTCTCCACTTTACAAATAAATGAAATCCCGGCTGCCCTGCTGCAGCTCCGCCCGGCTGCACAGGATTGACTTGTAAATACAGCGGGTGCTTCTGGAGTATTAGGGTGGTCAACGTGAGGCAGGAGTTAAGCTGGTTCTCCCTGAACAAATAAAGAAATTGAAAAAGGAAGCAGAACCGCCGGTGCATATTAACAAGATGCAAATATGACAGCACAGGAAATTGTTGCTCCAAAGAAATAAAAACAAGCCAAAAAAATGGATCCTGTCAGATCCATCATCAGATGTTTGTGTTGTGTTCAAGAATGTGTTCACAGCGGGGCTGAGGGCTGATCTGGGGGGGTGGAGGCCCTTACTTCATTAAAAAGTAACTCAGTTAGTAACTCAGTTACTTAGATCAGAAAGTAATGAGTTACTATTAAAAGAAACGTTTTAGTTACTTTAAAAAACCAATATTATTTTAAATGCTCCCATTAATCCCCTCTAGCCTTCATTTCAGCAGGTACTGTATGGATTTGCATTGTGCCTTGTGTTCTGCATTCTGATTGGCTAAACAGTCTCCCCGCTTCTTCACTTCCTGTGTCAATAACGTTGGTTTCTTAGCAACAAGCTGAGAACGGCCAATGAACTTCAGCAGCAGCTGAAGAACGGGAGCCTTTGATGAATCGTTTATTACAGTTCTCAGATATAATCATGTCGGTTTATAAGAATCTTTTTGCCCAGAAGAAAAAAGAGTGACAACAACTACCCATACCTATGTTCTTCTCTTGAAAAAACACACCTGCAACACAGGCTTTAGAAGAAAAAGACACTACAGAGCGAGTCGGGATGCAGCAGCATCAGAAGAGCAGTGGAATACGTGTGAGACGGTGCTGATCTTCCCAATTTGAATACCGTATTTTCCGCACTATAAGGCGCACCTAAAAGCCTTTAATTTTCTCAAAACCTGTCAGTGCGCCTTATTATGATCATTACGGTAATTTCTGTTACTGTAGTCAGGGGGATTGTGGGTAATGTAGTTGGTGTCACCGAAGTAACGGTGCTAAAAACGTCAGGAATCGTCACAGACGTTCAAGACAACAGCAGCGACGCTGACTCGCATAATGGCGACTTTGACTTTGAGCAAAGCTGGTTTTTATTTTGTTAATAAAGTTTAACATACGGTACTTTTCTTCTTGTTATTTTTTTTTTGCATTTGCTGTAGGATTTTGTAGCATTTCCTGTAGCGCAGCTCCATCAGGTAGATACGTAACTCAACCCCAGCCACTATAGTACGGTATTTTACCATATATTTAGTGGGCCTTATAATGCGGTGCGTCTTATATATGGAAAAGGTTTTAAAATACGTCATTCATTGAAGGTGCGCCTTATAGTGCGGAAAATACGGTATATATATATATATATATATATATATATATATATATATATATATATATATATATATATATATATATATATATATATATATATATATATATATATATATATATATGTATGTATATATATATATATATATATATATATATATTTTAAAAGTTGCACATGAAATAACATCCAGTCTGTGCCGCCGAGGGGCTTAGTAAGGTGCAATATTCCTGCAGGACTCTCAGCTCCACCCTCAGATATGTAAACATACATTTACTCTGTGCATATTCATCTATAGCGTTGATTATTTACACCTCAAACCATCTCTTAAATGTGATGACACAAAGTTAATGTAATCACACATTCAGAAGGGCCAATTAGGAATATAATAGTAGTCCATTTCCCACCGTGTGAACTCAAGGTAAAGAGCCACTATGGTGATTTAACTCCGTGTGCAGCTGCATGTATTTAGGGGATCAGTGAGCAGAGATGAGTATAGATGATATACAGTCAGGTAATACGGTTAAAAGGGAAACATATACTTAGCAAAGTATTGGCAGTGGAAGTTACCCTTGAGGAAAATTACACATAATCACTGAAGCAGAGAAAACAATCACTAGCAAAGTCTGTTTGCTCGACAGATTTTCTAAGAACTGCTGAAGGGAGCTACGCGGTTCGCCGTCCCATGCCTTTATCTATCCCTTAATGTAAATGAGTGGGACAGTGATGGGGATTGGATAACGCCATCATGTTTAGGCTCACAATTACAGGACGGGTCCTGCTACCATCTTGAGCCCGTGTTCATTGGTACCGCTCTAATTTAGCTGTCCGTCCTAATAAAAGGAGATGGTGCGGGGAGAGGACCGGCTTCTAACGAGCAGATTTCATCAGATCAAAGTGCTGCTGCAGTGTTTATCAGTTTATATAGTCACTTTGAAAAACACGGTTGCATCAGCGGCTAAAACTAAAAACAAAAGATGAAAACTTGGATCAAAACAACTAATCACACTTTCTTGTGCTGCGTCTCATTTAACGGTAATTCTGAAAAAAGTCAGGATGCTTTGTACGATATAACGAAAAACAGAATGCAAATATTGTAAACCCGACATTTTATTCACACCAGACCATAAAAAACACCAACTTCTAAAAGTGAAGCATCTTTTGTTCTTGCAGTGGTGAATAAACCTGTGTTGAAAAGATCGATTCTCCGATTTTAAATCGATTCTCATATTAATTCCTAAAAATCGATTTAAATTTTTTTTTTTTTTTTTTTTTTCATCATTACATTACAACTTTTGGTACTTTTTTGTTTATCCCCAAAAAAGGAATATTTTGTTGGACACGAGAATAACTGGTGCCATGTTTTTTGCCTTTAAATATGTTTATGTTTAAGGTATGAAAACATTAAAGTTTTCAGTTATAATTGCATAAATTGTCTATATTGCTTTGCTTTATATACTGTCTTGGGGTTACATTTGCATAAATGTTAAAAACCAAATTTTCATAAATGGGGAAAAAATAAAACCGATTTAATCCGTCTCTGTTTCCTCCCTGGATCTGTTTGGTAATTTTGACCCACACGATGTTTCTGAAAGCAGTTCTATCAGCATTCTGGGAGCTGATTGGTCCTTACAGCATCATTAGCTGCCAATTCTTGCTGTTTAATCTCAATATAATACTAGTATTAATATGTTGCATAACTAGACAGTCATATAATTCATGCAACAGCTGAAAAAACAGTTTTATTAACAGTAACCCAAATCAATATCGGATCGAATCGGATCGTGATAATCGATTCTGAATCTTAAGAATCGGAATCGAATCGATTCTTGATATTTGAATCGATCCCCAGCCCTAGTGGTGAATGTTCCTACTTTTAAGATCTGATCTAATTTCCTATGTTGTGCTGTGAACAGAAATGGGTTCAGGAGATTTGTAAATCTTTGCATTTCGTTTGTACACGCCGTCCCAAATGTTCTGGAGTTGTAAACAGACTAGAGACGGTGCGACTGGAGAGTATGGAGACAGATAATCCCCCTATCGGCGCACGGATCTCTTTTTTTAATCATTCAGTTTATGGACATATTTATTACTACGCTAACGCTGCCAATATAGATGAAAAACTGAGCTGCAGATTAAGGGGCTTAATTAGGGTCTCAGGGAAACCTGGAGCTCAAACAGAGGCGTTTAATGTGTGTTTGTTTTTGCCCGACTAACTCTCACAGAGAACAAGGTGAAACTGGAGGATAGAGACTAGAAACTGTGTACAAAAACTAACAGTAGGAGACAAAGGTGGAGGGTAGTGTGCAGGATGAAAAGCCCGATGCCTGTGTCTTTTCAGCGTCGTGCTTGTATTGTGTGTCTGCAGTAGGAATGGATGATATTTTACCGTTCACAATAAACCGTCAAAATAATTCCCCACGGTAAGAATTTGTCATCTCACGGTAAAAATGATAAATTCCTGTTGATGACGTTTTTGTGTAAAGCGGATTTATGATTCTGCTTTAAATCCACGCACAACGTACGTGAAGGAAGGAAGGAAGGAAGGAAGGAAGGAAGGAAGGAAGCAGGAAGGAAGGAAGGAAAGAAGCAGGAAGGAAGGAAGGAAGGAAGGAAGGAAGGAAGGAAGGAATTGAGGAAGGAAGGAAGGAAGGAAGGAGTGGAGGAAGCAGGAAGGAAGGAAGGAAGGAAGGAAGCAGGAAGGAAGGAATTGAGGAAGGAAGGAAGGAAGGAAGGAGTGGAGGAAGCAGGAAGGAAGGAAGGAAGGAAGGAAGCAGGAAGGAAGGAATTGAGGAAGGAAGGAAGGAAGGAAGGAGTGGAGGAAGGAAGGAAGGAAGGAAGCAGGAAGGAAGGAAGGAAGGAAGCAGGAAGGAAGGAATGGAGGAAGGAAGGAAGGAAGCAGGAAGGAAGGAATGGAGGAAGGAAGGAAGGAAGGAAGCAGGAAGGAAGGAAGGAAGCAGGAAGGAAGGAATGGAGGAAGGAAAGAAGGAAGGAAGGAAGGAATGGAGGAAGGAAGGAAGGAAGCAGGAAGGAAGGAAGCAGGAAGGAATGGAGGAAGGAAGGAAGGAAGGAAGGAAGCAGGAAGGAAGGAAGCAGGAAGGAAGGAAGCAGGAAGGAAGGAAGCAAGCAGGAAGGAAGGACGGAAGGAAGCAGGAAGGAAGGAATGGAGGAAGGAAGGAAGGAAGCAGGAAGGAAGGAAGGAAGGAATGGAGGAAGGAAGGAAGGAAGCAGGAAGGAAGGAAGCAGGAAGGAATGGAGGAAGGAAGGAAGGAAGGAAGCAGGAAGGAAGGAAGCAGGAAGGAAGGAAGGAAGGAAGGAAGGAAGGAATGGAGGAAGGAAGGAAGGAAGGAAGAAAGAAAGAAAGAAAGAAAGAAAGAAAGAAAGAAAGAAAGAAAGAAAGAAAGAAAGAAAGAAAGAAAGAAAGAAAGAAAGAAAGAAAGAAAGAAAGAAAGAAAGAAAGAAGTATAAATTCCCGTTGATGACGTTTTTGTGTAACAAACATGGCGGATCTGAGAGCGAGATAGATTTATAGTTACAAAGATGGAGTTGAATTGGTATTTTTTTTTATCGTCATTTTTATCGTTATCAGGATAAATGCCAGAAATTATTGTGATACACTTTTTAGTCCATACCGCCCATCCCTAGTCTGCAGCTGTCATTAACAAATACAAGGTAATGTAGCGCTATGTGCGGTCATATTTAAAAGAGCTTCTGAAAGAGCGTGTCAACAAATGGACGGCACGGATCCCCCCACATAAGTGCACCTGTGGGCCTGCTATCAGAACATAAAAGGCTGACATTAAGCCGGGGCCCGGGCCCTCGCTGGGGTATCTGGACCCTGCCATCACCTCCAAAACACGCCTTTGTCATTTGTCACATAACAGCAGGGTTACATCACGGAGCAGCAGAAATAACTAACCAATGGCCTTGTGGGATTGTGTGCATGACAACCCCCCCCCCCCCCTCCCCTTGGAACATCAGAACAGAGATAATAAAGTCCTGGCACCGTTGGCTCCAGGCTGAGAGATAAAAACGAAATCACAGCAAGGCACCTGAAAACTGACATCAGCAATTAAATCAAACATTCCTAATGTGGCTCCCCGGGGAGCTCCTGCATCTGCCTGCTCTGCCTGCTCTGCCTGCTCCCAGCGCCTCTGCTCCTGTGTGGCTTTCTATCAAATGCGTGGCGTTCTTACAGCTGAATGCTGGGAAATCTCCCCGCTGAATTGCGCATTCATTAAAGAACGTGCCACCTTAAATAGTGTCGTAGTGTCAGAGCGAGGACGTGTTCTCGGGGTACAGATGAGCTCTCTCTCGCAGAATTAAAAAGCTGTGTGTACAACGTTGTGAGGACGTACAGAGACGCTGAGCTCCAGTGTTTACCGGTTTAAATCTCTCAGAGGCAACTGCCTCCGTGTTTTACGACTACAGGGAGATAAGGTGGTAAAATACTGCTCTTCTCTTGCTCTAGTATATTTAAAGAACAGAGGAGTGCCTGAGAAGCCTCTTACGTATGTGACAGCGGTACAGATATCTACAGGACTTAAAATATACAGGACTGTCTCAGAAAATTAGAATATTGTGATAAAGTTCTTTATTTTCTGTAATGCGATTGAAAAAACAAAAAGGTCATACATTCTGGATTCATTACAAATCAACTGAAATATTGCAAGCCTTTTATTATTTTTATATTTTTGATTATGGTTCACAGTAGGGCTGTTTGATTAATCGATTTTAAATCGTAATCGCGATTATGTAATTAGAATGATGTTAAAACGGGATTTTTTTACTTTTTTTTTTTTTTTTTACCTTGTCTGCACACATATTAATGATTGATACCATATCAATGATTGATGGAAATACCTCTCAATACCTGCGACAAGTGCCCCATGGGAGAGGCTCTTTAGTGTAGGAGGGGGCGTTGGAACATGCCACCGGTAGACCGGCTCGTGTTCCTTGCAAAAAACTTGCAAATGTGAATAGCAAATGTAATGACTGACATTACACACCTCTACCTCCTTCATGGGTTGCATTATTATTTAGCATGCAAAGACCCAGTTTAGTTCAATTAGAAAATGTCTTGTTTTATTTAATTGGAAATATAACTTACTGTATGTTTGCAAGTGCAGATTTGCTGATTTTTTTTCAGAGATAAAACTTTTTATTATATTTTTTAAAAAAAATTTTCAACTTATTTTACGGAGTTTTGCACTTTATTCATTCATTTTTGGTTTAATAAGAGCAAAGTTTGCACTTAAAGCCCAATGGGACAAATGTTCAATAAAAAAACAGCATATTTGAAATCATTTCTTTGCCTTTTGTCAATTCACAAAATAATCGTAATCGTAACCGGATTTTGAGAGAAAAAAATCGAGTTGTTTTTTTTTGGGCAAAATCGAACAGCCCTAGTTTACAGATTAAGATTAAGATTCCCAGAATATTCTAATTGTTTGAGATAGGATATTTAAGTTTTCTTAAGCTGTAAGCCATGATCAGCAATATTAAAATAATAAAAGGCTTGCAATATTTCAGTTGATTTGTAATGAATCCAGAATGTATGACATTTTTGCATTACAGAAAATAAAGGACTTTATCACAATATTCTAATTTTCTGAGACAGTCCTGTAGAAATGTAGAAACACATTTTCATCACTAATTTGGACGAGGTTAGCCAACACTGTTTTACAGAAGATGGGACATCTCATCGGGATTAAATGGCTAGTTTCATACTTGACCTTTTTTAACTCAAGACTTTGTTGGTTGCAATCTGCTTTTTCCCGTCATCACAATCCTCTCAGGAACCTGACTAGTTCACACATGGGCAGAGTACAGCTGCCTCTAGATCGTCTCAGTTGTGCCCTTCTTGATAAAAAATGATACAAAAATGAATAAAAGATGCTCTCTGTCAGTGATTTCTGAGGTTAAATAGAGTCTGCATTGTACTCTGCAGTTTCCTTTGACAGCAGCAGAGAGTGCTGTGTAGGTTCAGACTAAATATTGTCTCTGCCTGTTCCGGGTCTTGAGTAAATACGTCAAAAAAGAGAAACGTTGACTCAGAACGTCGTGATTCTAACCTTTGTTGTTGTTACAAGTATCAATAGAAGGCCATTGTAGTAGGAAAGAAAAAGTCCCTGAAAAGGTTACGTTGGATTTCCTGGCAGAATATTTAAAAAGTATCAAAAAAACTGGTAGCAAGTCTGAGGTACATGCTCTCGTTCAACTTTGATGGATGGCCCTTTGACTTCTTCAGATCAATATGGCCCCTGTGGAATAAATCTGTCCGTTTCTGTCTCATCAGTCCTTGTTCTGTGTTGGGTGCGTACCTGTAAATGTCTCGGGCCATGCCAAAGTCTCCAATCTTGGCCACGCGGCCCGATCCTTTGCAGGTCAGAAGGCAGTTCCGAGCCGCGATGTCCCTGAAAGAAACACACGTGCAGTCAGAAGCTTTTTAGGACGAGGGCGTGTGCTCCACATTCATGCAGTGGACTTCCTGCCTCCTGTCTGCACATATTTGTATCAGCAGTGTTGGGAATAACCAGTACTGGAGTTGAGGGGGGATGAGGGGGGATGGAATCCCCCCTGAAATAAAAACGGTCAAAATCATCCCCCCTGTAAAACTGCCATCCCCCCTTTCCATCCCTTATGTCATTTCATCAATGAATGTGGTTTTACTGCTATTTCAACATTTAGAGTCATCAACAGAAAAATAACACCAGAAAAACGTGACAATTTTCACCTTTTTCAGGTAAATTTTCACTTGAAATAAGTAGAAAAATCTGCCAGTGGGACAAGATTTATCTTTTCATTAAAAGCAAAAAAATCTTGTTCCACTGGCAGATTTTTCTACTTATTTCAAGTGAAAATCTACTTGAAACAGGTGAAAATTGTTGAAAAATTGAAATAGGACAAATATTCTTATTTATTATTATTAGAGTTTTTGCAGTGATGCATGTTACTTATCCTGTGAAGGACAGAGTCATATTGATAAGTTCAGAAAAGTGTTTTTTATTGTTGTGTTTTGATGTATTTGATGTAAGCCCAGTGGATATTTAAAGCTTACAGAAGGCTGCATTTAACTGCTGCTATGTCATTCCTGCAGTATTTCTGCAGCTGTTTTGGTCAGTGCTATTATTTGTAATATATTATATTATTTGTAATCAGCACAAATTATCCGTCCCATTATGATAAAATCCACCATCCCCCCTGATTTTTTTTTTTTTTTTTACAACTCGAGTACTGGGAATAACGGTGTTAAAAATAGCGGCGTTAGTAACGCAGTTATGTTTTCCCAGTAACAGGTAATCTACCTTATTACTATTTCAAACGTAACTCACCAGACTCACCTCAGAATGAGTCAGATCAGATAACAGCCATTAGATATCATGTCAGTGTACAGTAACGCGCCACATTTCACTGTCAGTAATGGTAACGGCGTTGTAACGTTTGAAATACTACTTAGTTAGATTACCCGTTACTGGGAAAAAATAACGGTGTTAGTAACGCAGCTATTTTTGATGCCGTTATTCCCAACACTGTGTGTCAGTAAGACCTGCATCAGCGCCAGCATTGGATCTGTTCAGTCTCAACTAGGGATGCCCCGATACCATTTTTTTCACACCGAGTACGAGTACGAGTATTTTAATTTGTGTACTTGCCGATACTGAGTACCGATCCGATACTTCTACCACAAAAATAACAAGGCTAAAAATGCAATGAATTGGAAGACAGGTTTTATTTGCAACAGAAATTCAATTTTAAACAAAACTCGGCCAGCTTTAGTCTCATCGCAGGTGCATCAACTGCACATGTGCGGTGCCCAGTGGTGGACAGTAACGGAGTAAATTTACTTGAGTACTGTACTTAAGTACATATCCAGAGGATTTGGACTTTACTTGAGTATTAGATTTCTTTGGTACTTATTACTCTTACTTGAATACATTTCCAAGACAAATATTTGTACTTTTACTTGAGTAAATTTCTAGGAAGGCTGAAAAGTACTCGTTACTTTCAGGTCTGCTCTTTTTTCTTCTTCCCTAAAATCCTATTGGACACAAGCTGTTTTTGTCAAAGGAGGAGACCTATCACAGTGCACGCTCTCCACTGGGATGTACGTAAAGCGGAAATACGTCAAGCCTCCTCAAAACCATACCGCCAAAGTAGCCTGCGTTTGTCAAGACAGAGCTGCAACAATTAATTTAGAAAAAATATAGTAATTTACTGATGTGGAAAATAAGAAATTTACTCTTACTCTTACTCTTACGTTTACTTAAAGTAAATTTAAAAGCATTTACTTTTGGATACTTAAGTACCTTTAAAAGCAAGTACTTTTCTACTCTTACTCGAGTAATATTTTGACTGAGCTACTTTTACTTGTAACGGAGTAAATTTTGACCAGTAGTATTTGTACTCTTACTCAAGTACTGGGGTCGAGTACTCTGTCCACCTCTGGCGGTGCTTCACCTGAAGCCGTCCGTGTGAAACAACATAAACAATCAAATAGAATTGAAAAAAACAGGCTAAATGAAATGATGTTACACACTCTTGTACAGTAAAACAGAGAAGAAGAAGAACATAAACAATCCCATTGTTACAGTCCGGTTATATAGAGTGATACCCATAAGTGAGACTGGCAGCGCCGTTTCAGGCAAGATAGTGACAATTAATGTAAGCGGGATGTCAGCAGGGTGGACATATTTCAAAATAAGGGACGACGACAAAAGCAAGGCAGACTGCAAGCTGTCGGCGCGGCTAACGCGGCTAACCGGAATGTAACAATGGGATTGTTTATGTTGTATTGTGAGTTATGTGGAGTGTTTAATAAAGTTCCCTGTGAGTAAGGGTAATACTCAACCGTCCAGTCTGTATAATTAAGGAAGATAGACCAAACTGAAACATAGAACAGTTGGCTGAGCAGCAGCTCTGTGGCTGCTGCTCAGCCAGGCTGCAGACTCACCCGGGGAACATCTCCCCCTAGTGGCGCTAACTACAACAACAATGAAGTATCGGTGCGTGGTATCGGAGACTTTTTGCGAGTACGAGTACGAGTATATGAGGGCAGTATCGGCCCCGATACCGATATCAGTATCTAACTCCTTTCTTTTAATTGTGATGTGAGCCCTGTTAGGG
The DNA here is from genome assembly GCF_033807715.1 of Cololabis saira. NCBI lineage: Eukaryota > Metazoa > Chordata > Actinopteri > Beloniformes > Belonidae > Cololabis > Cololabis saira. The sequence goes on from NC_084602.1 coordinate 33,420,989, forward strand.
ACAAGTGTTGCAAATTAGCATGCGCTATAAACGCTATGATACAGGTATCAGATAGCCATTTATGTCTGTCTATGTTTTCTGTATCTGTCCCTTCCAAATAAACAAATGAAATGAAATGAAATGGACCATTTGAGGTGTGCTGTGGGAACAAGCATCTCATCTTCATTCTGAACAAGACAAAGGAGATGATTGCCGATTTTAAGAGGAGCAGGAATGAGTCAAGCGCCGTTATCATAATGGTATTAGAAGTGGTGGTGGTGGAGCAGTAGAAATACCTTGCGGCCCGTTTTAAACTCTAAATGGCATCAGAAAGAGCCGGCCACTGGGCTTTAAACCCCGATAGTCGGTGAAGGAGCGGTGAGTGACATCAAATGATTTGCAGCAAGAAAGTCTCCAAAGTACTCTGTTCACCACTGGCATGGTGTCTGACGTCTCAGAGAAAATACTGATGATTGCTGATGAGCATCCAGTGACAAACCTCATCCTGCACACAGGAGAACTTGGTGTTGTAAAGCAACAATCAAACAGGACTTTATTTATGTGCTGGACAAGATTAAGAGCCTCAACACCAAGGTGTTTTTCAGCAGATTCAGCGGGATGCTGATGCTCAGAAATGGCTTAAAGATATGTATGCTGCACAATAAGGGAACTTTCCGGACAATTTCAACATTTCCTGGGAATGCAGACATCTTTTTAAGGGAAATGGATTCTGTCTTAATAAATCTGGGGTACAGCTGTTCCCCTCAAACATTTTTTATTCTGTGAATCAGACACCAGCAGCCTCTGCCAAGAACAGAAGGCGAGGAAATCAACAACTGATAAGACGGCGCTCCGAAGGACAACTGCTACTGCTGGCCTGGCTGAGATAAGGACGGACCACGGAGGACGACTAGAAAGTCTTTTTCTGGGGCCGCAGACAGAGACTTCTCTCTCACATATGATGGAGATGTGAATGCTTTTTCACATCAGCACTTGTGGAGTCTCCCCAGACGCCAATAGGACACCGAGTGGAGGGGGTCTCAGCCCCAACGGAGGACCCCCAAACGTGAAAGACCTTGTGTGGATTGGAATCCAACTACGTAGCCGGGGGGTCGGCAACCCACGGCTCTAGATGTGGCTCTTTAGCGCCGCCCTAGTGGCTCCCTGGAGCTTTTTCAAAAATGTATGACCTTTTTTCTCCTTTTTTCTTTCTTTTTTTTTCTCTTTTTTTCTCTTGTTTTATTCTCTTTTCCTTTTTTTCTTTTTCCTTTTTTTTTCTTTTTTGCCTTTTTCTCTTTTCCTTTCCTTTTTAATCTGGGTATTTGACTTTTTTCACAAAATTCTGAGTATTTCCTCGACATTTCGACTTTGTTCTCGACATTTCGACTTTGTTCTCATCATTTCGACTTTTTTCTCGAAATTTTGACTTTTTTCTCGACAATTTCAACTTTTTTCTCGAAATTTTGACTTTTTTCTCGACATTTCAACTTTTTTCTTGAAATTCCGACTTTTTTCTCGACGTTTCAACTTTTTTCTCGAAATTGTACTTCAACATTAATCTCGACATTTCAAATGTTTTTCTCGAAATTTCGACTTTTTTATCAACGTTTTGACTTTTTTCTTGAAATTTCGACTTTTTTCTCGAGATTGTACTTCAACATTAATCTCGACATTTCAAATGTTTTACTCGACATTTCGACTTTTTCTTGACATTTCGCCTCTCGCCATTTGCCTTCATTCTAAGGCTTATACATACAAGACTTTTCATTTTTTGCGGCTCCAGACATATTTGTTTTTTGTGTTTTTGGTCCAATATGGCTCTTTCCACATTTTAGGTTGCCGACCCCTGACGTAGCCGAACGAGACGTCATAAAAAAACATTTTTTTAAGGAGAACTCAACAGAAACCTTTGACCAAGTCTACTCTGTAACTCAGTAAATTAACTACTAACCTCCACTCTAACATTTCAGATACAGTATCATTGCTCCCACTAAGGTGAAGTTTGCCTCTGGCAAGAAGAAATCTCCGTGGAAAACTGCTAAAAAGACTGGACTCCAGCTCCACTCTGATATTTATAAAGAGACACTTCACAGATACAATCCCCAACTGAGGGATGCAGGAGGATCCTTCTTTTCTGAAATCATCAACATAGACATCAACAACACTACTGTGGGCCGGTTAATGAACCGCCTGTGTCAGTAGCATCTGAACTCCACTCTACAAGGGCCTGACATGAGTTTGCCAACTTTTTTTTACTGTTTTCAATTAAAACCAATTTGGAAAAAATGTAACAATTTTACCCAAATCCACGATAAACCTGGAGGATATTATGGATCAGCTAAACTCATCTCTTGTTTCCATATTTTCTTCAAGAAAGTTTGGCATCTGATCTGATTTAAATAGTAAACTCAGCCCTTTTGTCAGGTGTTTTCCCCCAGACCTGGAAGACGGCCGTCATCAGACCAAGAACAATCTGGGAAAGTGCTAAATTAAAGACTCATCTCAAATCTTAACCCTTGTGCTGTCTTCGGGTCAAAATGACCTAATTCTCCTTCCTTCTTCCCTTCTTCTTTCCTTCCTTCTATCCTTCCTTTCTCCTGCTCTCTCCTTCCTTTTTCCCTTCGTTCGTTCCTTCCTTCCTTTTTCCCTTCGTTCGTTCGTTCCTTCCTTCCTTCCTTTTTCCCTTCGTTCCTTCGTTCCTTCCTTCCTTCCTTCCTTCCTTCCTTCCTTCCTTCCTTCCTTCCTTCCTTCCTTCCTTCCTTCCTTCCTTCCTTCCTTCCTTCCTTCCTTCCTTCCTTCCTTCCTTCCTTCCTTCCTTCCTTCCTTCCTTCCTTCCTTCCTTCCTTCCTTCCTTCCTTCCTTCCTTCCTTCCTTCCTTCCTTCCTTCCTTCCTTCCTTCCTTCCTTCCTTCCTTCCTTCCTTCCTTCCTTCCTTCTTTTTTCCCTTCTTTCCTCCTGCTCTCTCCTTCCTTCTTCCCTTCCTCTTTTTTCCATTCCTTCCTTCCTTCCTTCCTTCCTTCCTTCCTTCCTTCCTTCCTTCCTTCCTTCCTTCCTTCCTCCCTCCCTTATTTATTCTGCCAATGCACTGTAACTCAAACATTTTTTTGTCTTTAATTTTCATGTTTTCATTATGTGAAGCACCTTGAATTCCCTTGTTGCTGAAATAAACTCTCCTCGTCCCGCTCTGCAACACCGACGCTACAAGAGGATGGAGCTGACACACTGTACGCTCCTTCAACTTATGCAGCCAGATGTAATTTACTGCAACATACATTTGCCCTTTGGGTATTAATAAAGTATAATGGAATTGAATTGAATTTTTAGAGAAAATAGGCTCTCCTCTTGTTAGTTAGAAAGAAAAAACAAAAACCCTGAGCCCACACGGACTCTGCAGTCATCTCCTCGGGCATCCAACTTTCCTAACTTCTTAATAAATGATTTTGCAAGCGCTCCACTCCTCCTCCGTCTGGAGACGAGTGCGCACCAGGACCAATAAATAACCGAGATAAATAAGCAAGATTTAACATGAGAATAACATCATGTGACACTGAGCTGCAGCTGGAAGATGAGACGAGAAAGGCCTGGAGATGAATCAGCGGCGGTGATGGAGACCAGAGCACGAGCTCCACGACTCAGTCGACAGGAACACGTCGCCTTGGTGTTCGGTCTCCACAGTTTGATTAAATTGGATAAGAAACGACACAATGAGGATGAAGTAATAGACCAGGTCCACGTAATCGGAGGGCCTTTAAAGACAGGAATTCTAACTGTTTATGGTTGCCCCACTTCAGTGTGTCAGAAACGCTTTAAAGTATTAAAGTATTAAACTTCTCCTACTTCAAAACCACTCACTCGCAAATCCGCTCTGAAATCAAAGTATTCAAAATAGGAGAGAATCACATATGTTAATATTTATTGCAAAAGCATTACTGGGTAAACTACCGCTGTACATATCCAATTTATTAAAATATTACTCTAGTAGCTATAACACTAGATCATCAGAGAAAATCCTCCTCATGGTCCCAAGCACTGGAACAGACTTGGTAAATCGGCCTTTTCCTTTTATGCAGCGCAAGCTTGGAATGAGCTACAACACATACTCAACTTGAAATATTTACCTTCTCTTAACATGTTCAAACATATGTTAAAATCAGTTTTCACAGAACAATGTCATTGTTTTTAATCAAGTGTCATTATTTGTCATGAATTCTTTTTAGCTTTCTGATCCTTGTATGTTTTATGTTTGTTTGTTTCTTGTTTTGATATGTTTTTATTTTTTTGTAAAGTTACTTGTCCTTGTATGTATTTTCTTTTATATGAAACTGAATTTATTTTTCTGCTGCCATTTTGACCAGGACTCCCAGGCAGAAGAGATATTGTATCTCAATGTATCTCCTGGATAAATAAAGGATAAATAAAAAAATAAAATTTAGTATAAAAATGACAACAACAGTAATTCAAGGACTTTAACTTTTTGGTTTTTTGGTGTTCTATGAACTTTAATCTAAATACTACTGAACATCTGTCAAAAAAGCTGAGACATGCAGTCTGGAGAAGATCCCCTTCCAGCCTGAGACAACTGGAGCAGTTAGGTCACGAGGAGTGGAGCTAAATACCTGTCTACAGGTACTTGACTGCAGTGACGGCCACACAAGGTTGTGCAGTGAAATATTAGTTGAGAGTTTCATCAATTTAGTCCAGGACAGTTTAATTAGTTTATTTATGATTCTGCTAATCCACAATCAAAAAGCAACATCTGATTTCCTTTAGTCAAACGACTATTCATGATCCTTTTTTGTCCGTTTCTAGTTATTACAGTGACCAGTGTGCTGTTTTTCTTTAATGGAAGGATAACAAAAATGTGTCCATGCGCACAAATGATGAATGAATGGATGTCTGGATCAATGGGTGGAGTGAGCTGAACTTAATCAACCTAATTGAACACCTCCACAGGTACTAGTGGGCCTATTGATTCTGAAGTTCAGTCCAAATAGAAGGTGACCTCAGGTGGGCTGGGATCGCAGGCAATTTCTTGAAGCACCTGTGTGACTTGATGAAATGCAGGCAGACTAGGATGGAGAATAAACTGGTTTAGCTCTGCCCTGCGACGAACTGGCACCCGATCCAGGCCCGGAGAACCCGGACAGGCTCCAGCATATCCCTATGACCCTGACCAGGCAGGAGTGTTATAGATAACCGATGGATGAACTGAATGGAAACGTGTCAAATGATAAGTATGTATAAGTTTACAAGAACAACACCAGAACTCAACAGTTACTATGGCAACGGGTTGGCCATTCCAACACTATTTCTTAACACTGGCAACAAACTGAAAACAGTGACTACGTTTACACGCAGTCAATAACCCTTTTTCTAACCGGAATATTAGCAATAACCCGGTTTTGCACGGCCATGTAAACACCAATAACCCCTTTGAATAACCAGAATTTGCTCATATTCCGGTTTTTAAAAACCTGAATATGACCCCTGGGTTACTCCTTTTCTAACCCCATTTTTATCAAAATGATTACATTTTCCATTAGACTTACTAGATCCATCCCATTGTTCCAATGCCAAAGTATTTTCCCTATTTCTGCTGTAAATGTTTTTCAGATTTGTCTTTTTGTCTATCAATCCATCCACAAGCTACTTCCAACCGGTTTTCATTCTTTATTTCAATTCAATTCCCAAATTCATCACATACTAGGTCTGCAAACAATCTCCATCCCATCTTTTTCAGGACTACTTTTTCCCAATTTTCAGTTAGGTTCAGAGGTCTTTTATTGGAACACCTTACCACTCAATATTAGAGAATGCTCGAGCACAAATAATTTCAAAAAACAAATCACAACTTTTTTGCTAACTCAGCTTAGCAAAAATGAACAACTAATTTCCAGAACTTCTCTGCAAACCCTCATCAGATTCCTGTTTTTCTATTAATTTAGCTTATTCTCCGCAATCGTTCTATGTTTTACATATCTCTGTAGATATTGTTTGTTTCATTATAGAAGGACCACTCGACAAGCCCTTATGGGTTTTTTTGGTTCCTCCTGCACATTTTTTCTGTTACATTGTATTACTTTTTTTTTTGTTGTTTCCTTTTTTTCTCTACATACTTTTTGTCTGAATTTTTGGCAGTTGTAAATTTTTTTTATGTGCAAATAAATAAACTAAACTAAAACCTGAATATTTGGTCATCACGCCTAACGGGATATCCCCATCAAACGGAACAGGAATTTGTTTTCTGCGCATGTTCTTTTTGCAAGGAATCTTGGTCTTTTGAGTCCAGGAAGTTCTTATAAACACGGCGAAACGGAAGGCCAGGAGGAGACTAATCACTTCATAAATGTAATGAAAGATATGAACATTTTGGCATTTGTAGACTTCTACTGGGCTGTTGATTATCCGCCGTGCTGCTGTTATTGTGGTTGTTTTGGATTTGGATACAGGAAGAGAAAGCGGAAATTGACGGGAATTGCATCATGACGTTCTCCGTGCGTCGCTGGTTTGATCCAGATATCCCATATGATTAATTACCATGTATACAGGGATAACCCCGTTTGCTCACACATGTAAACGGATTATTCTGAATGTTTCAGTAACCGGAATATTGACCTTAACCCGAATTTTGACTGCATGTAAACGTAGTCACTGAGTGAACGTAGGGGTCCAGCTCAGGGTTCATGGAGCAGCTACTGAATCCTTTCACTGTTCCTGTCTGTGAGGGAATGTTACCACTAGTAACGTTAGTTCACCTCAGACATACAGGACTGTCTCAGAAAATTAGAATATTATGATAAAGTTCTTTATTTTCTGTAATGCAATTAAAAAAACAAAAATGTCATACATTCTGGATTCATTACAAATCAACTGAAATATTGCAAGCCTTTTATTATTTTAATATTGCTGATTATGGCTTACAGTTTAAGATTAAGATTCCCAGAATATTCTAATTTTTTGAGATAGGATATTTGAGTTTTCTTGAGCTGTAAGCCATGATCAGCAATATTAAAATAATAAAATGCTTGCAATATTTCAGTTGATTTGTAATGAATCCAGAATGTATGACATTTTTGCATTACAGAAAATAAAGAACTTTATCACAATATTCTAATTTTCTGAGACAGTCCTGTAATCCAAAGCAGTCCTGGGTCAGAATCAGCTTTATTGGCCAGAAATGTGTGTACAAACAAGGAATTATGGAGTTATGTTGCTCTTCTGAAACGTCTGAAATCAGTAGAAAAACAATGTGTATGCAAATCTTATTTGAACTAAACTTTAGTTTTTCTGTCTTGGAGACAAGGACACGTTCTGAAATGTATTACCACTCTTGCAGACTGGCAGCTGAAGCTGCAGGGAGAGACACACTGGTGTAGATGTAGCACAGTGAGGCGAGGGCAGGCTGTGTTTAACCGGCCTCACATTGTAGACCTTATTTACAGTAAAATTTAAGTGCAGCTTAAAGACTCATTTCACTGCAGGCCTTAGAGAACAATCTGTGTTATTAGTCCAACTTAACACCCGCTGTTGCATTTAACTACCCAGCTCCTCAGCAGAGCGGCGGAGCTTCCTCCCCAGTAGTTACACTTGACACTATGTTGGAAAATAGACTAATGTTAGAGGATCGCTGCATGATGCACCGTCCATAAAACAGATACACACCAACGCAGCAGTAAACTAAAGCACAACAAAGGAAGTTTACATTTTTGTCAGAGTTCTGGGAGTCAGCCTGTTTAAGCACGTCGGAGCTCATCATCTAACCTCGTAATCACAGAGAAAACTCCTTCATACGATCACTGTCCTTTACTTAACCTCAAGTAAACAAGCCTCCATAAAACTTAAATTAACCTCAGGGATGGCATGAGGAGGATGTTATTACCGACCTGCAGGAGGAAGATCGGGTTGGGCAGAACCCCGAGAGCCGCAGGTGAAGAATTCCGTTAGAGGGGGAGTGGGCAACATTTGATAGGCAACCCGCGGGTCCAGAGCCGCATGCGGCTCTATAGCGCCGCCCTAGTGGCTCCTGGAGCTTTTTCAAAAAATGTTTGACCTTTTTTTTCCTCTTTTTCTTCTTTTTTTTCTTTTTTTCCTTTTTTCTCTTTTTTTTTCTTTTTTTCCTTTTTTTCTCTACCTTTTTTTCCTCTTTTTCTTCTTTTCTTTCCTTTTTTCTCTTTTTATTTCTTTTTTTCTTCTTTTTTTCCCTTTTCTTCTTCCTTTTTCCTTTTTTCTTCTTTTTTCTTTTTTTTCTTCCTTTTTTTCTAATTTTCCTTTTTTCTTCTCTTTTTCCTTTTTTCTCTTTTTTTCTTCCTTTTTCCTTTCCTTTTTAATCTCGACATTTCAACTTTTTTCTCGAAATTTTGACTTTTTTCTCAACATTTCAACTTTTTTCTCTAGATTGTACTTCAACATTAATCTCGAAATTTCAACTTTTTTCTCGACATTTCGACTTTTTTCATGAAATTTTTACTATTTCCTCGACATTTAGACTTTTTTCTCAACATTTTGACTTTTTTCTCAACATTTTGACTTTTTTCTCGAAGTACATAATGAAAAAAACATCTCCCCCCAGTTCTAACTAATATAGAAACATGCAGCATGTGTTCCTTCATTCTAAGGCTGATACAAGACTCAGTCATTTTTTGCGGCTCCAGACATACTAGTTTTTTGTGTTTTTGGTCCAATATGGCTCTTTCAACGTTTTGGGTTGCTGACCCCTGCTCTAGGGGGAGATGTTGAGCCACAGTCAGCGTGGTGATAAGAAGAGAGTGACAAGATAGCGACAATTAATGCCAGCGGGACGTCAGCAGTGTGGACATATTTCAAAATAAGGGACGACGACAGAAGCCAGGCAAACTGCAAGCTACGTGCTGCTAAGGTGTCAAGAGGAGGAAAGGAGAATACATCGTTTAATACCGGCAACTTGATAAAACATCTCAAGACGCATCATAAAGCTGAGTATACAGAGTTTGCTAATGCTACTGCAAGAACACAACAGCAACATTAGCTCAGGTTCTGCAAGAGCGACAGACAATGGCAAGAGACGACCCACGGGCCGTTAAAATAACGGAGGCTCTAACCCGTTATCTAGCGCTGGATGATCAGCCACTGTCAGCTGGAGAAGACGAAGGATTTCACCGTCTTCTCCACGCACTCGAGCCGCGATATGATGTTTCATTGATATGTTATATGTTTGATATTTTCTTAACCCTTGTACTGTCTTCGGGTCAAAATGACCTAATTATCCTTCCTTCCTTCCTTCCTTCCTTCCTTCCTTCCTTCCTTCCTTCCTTCCTTCCTTCCTTCCTTCCTTCCTTCCTTCCTTCCTTCCTTCCTTCCTTTTTCCCTTCCTTCCTTCCTTTTTCCCTTCCTTCCTTTTTTCCTTCCTTCCTTCCTTCCTTCCTTCCTTCCTTCCTTCCTTCCTTCCTTCCTTCCTTCCTTCCTTCCTTCCTTCCTTCCTTCCTTCCTTCCTTCCTTCCTTCCTTCCTTCCTTCCTTCCTTCCTTCCTTCCTTCCTTCCTTCCTTCCTTCCTTCCTTCCTTCCTTCCTTCCTTCCTTCCTTCCTTCCTTCCTTCCTTCCTTCCTTCCTTCCTTCCTTCCTTCCTTCCTTCCTTCCTTGACCCGGAGACAGCACAAGGGTTAAATGTGAAGACAGTGCCAGTGTGGAGACTTTATATTTACACAAAAAGATTATTTTTTTTGTTTAAAATAGTTATTCTACTCATTTTATTTATTTGTATTGAATGTATCTGTTGCAAATAAAACCTGCCTTCCAATTCATTGCATTTTTCATCGCATTTTTAGCCTAGTTATTTTTGTGGTAGAAGTATCGTATCAGCAAGTACACAAATTGAAATACTCGTACTCGGTGTGAAAAAATGGTATCGGGGCATCCCTTATGTGGCGTTTATTGTCCACATGTAAAGTTGTTTTTTAGCTTTTGACTTTCCGTGAGGAGAAATCTGTACACAAGTAAAAGAGATCCTTCAGCACCCTCTTCCTCCGTCAACCACAGTGACAGTGATGTTCTCTGTTGACATGCGGCTCCAACGTAGAGCATTAAAAAGCCAAGCTGGCCGCCCCATCTGGCAGATCTGACGCTAAACTCTTCACTTGTCCTTTCTGCTATCGTACAAAAGGCATGAGCCATGCGGGCTCCATATGTTCCACTTGGACAGAAGAGGCCGATTCATAACTCGGGGTACGTGTGGACAGATGAGTTCCACCAACTGTTTACCGAAGGCTCTTTTGGTCCCATATGTGAGGAGGATATGAGCACCGACGCCGCGTATACCCGACTGTTTACGCTACTCTGCTTTTCTCTGATCTGTTTCGATAAGACGACTCCTGAGGCGGAGTTAATTAAATTCTTCCACAACCATGAGCTGCGTTTCCTCTTTTTTGTCTCATTAAACCAACTGGTTTTCTGGATGCAAATGCAGAGAAAACAGACAAACAATCAAACGAACAGGATCTTGTGGAGTACCTGTGTATAAACTGGTTCTCCTCCAGATACTGGCATCCCTTAGCGATGTCTCTGGCCACGTTGAGAAGGTCCACCATGGTCAGGCTGGATGGTTGCTCCTAAACAAGCAAGAGAACAGACAGAATTAGATATTAGTCAGTATATCTGAGGCTCATTTGAAAAGCTGGTGGATTCCAACATCAAACATTAGCACGAGGTTCAGAGAATCCAGAGAGTCTGCCAGTAAAAACAGCTTAAAGGGATTCTAATCAATATTTCTTATTAAACATCCCAAACAACATGCAAGTAACTGTGTTTCCAATATAAAAACAAAACTATTTCATAGAAAAATCCTCTTCAGTTATGTTTGGATCAAGACGTCGACTAATCCACAGATGTTTCCATCCGCCCTGACGCACTTAAAGAGTAAAACCTTTTTATATACTATACAGGACTGTCTCAGAAAATTAAAATATTGTGATAAAGTTCTTTATTTTCTGTAATGCAATTAAAAAAACTAAAATGTCATACATTCTGGATTCATTACAAATCAACTGAAATATTGAGTTTTCTTAAGCTGTAAACCATGATCAGCAATATTGAAATAATAAAAGGCTTGCAATATTTCAGTTGATTTGTAATGAATCCAGAATGTATGACATTTTTGCATTACAGAAAATAAAGGACTTTATCACAATATTCTAATTTTCTGAGACAGTCCTGTATACTGAGACTGTTTTTTTTTTTAAATCTTCAAATCTGCAACGTTTAAAACATTTAGGTCCCGTTTACACGGAGCAAAAACGGTGGCGTTTTCATGCGTTTTGGCCGTTCGTTTACATGAGAACGAAGCTCAAAGCCCCCAAAAACGATCATTTCTGAAAACTGGAGATGGAGATTTTCAAAAACTCAGTTTTCACGTTTGCGTCTAAACAGAGGAAAACGGAGATTTAGGCTTCAGAACGTCACATTATGCACCAGAAACGTCACCAGCGTCATGTGTGCGACCTGTGTTTACAATTAGTTTGGCCACCGTCAATATTTTCTTGTATTTGACCTTTTTTTTGACCGTTTTATATGAATGAATGAATGAATGAATGAATGAATGAATTAATTGTTTATTTTGGTTACATTACATTATTTGCAATTCAAACTGTGTGTGTGTGTGTGTGTGTGTAAATGACAAACACTTTCATACAAATTTACACTCATCAGTTTCACACAAAAAATAATAATAAACTCTGTAACCGAAAAAGGAATAGGCTGAAGCCAAAGCTTATATTTGCCTACCCTGTACTTTCCAACAGAAAACCCAGATTATCTGCAATATGAAAAGAAACAAAAAGAGAAATTTCCCTTTAAATTGTTCTGCTTAACCAAATTATACTCCAATTATTTAGCATTGTAATCCTTAATTATTTTACTTTTCAATATTTTTTTAAAATTCAACAGAGATTTACACAGTTTCACTTCATCACTAAGTTGATTCCATAATTTGACTCCCAAAAATGAAACACATCTATATTTAACATTAGTCCTCACACGACATCTTTCAAAGACCCACAGCCTTCTTAAATTATAATTTGTTTCTCTTAATTTAAAGAAATGCTGAAAACAAGCAGGAAGGCTATTATTCTTAACTCGAAACACAATTTCTAATGTTTTTAAATATACAATATCTATGAATTTTAATATGCATGACTCTACAAATAATTTATTAGTAGTGTCACGATAAGAAACTTTATTTATTATTCTTACAGCTCTTTTCTGGAGTTTAACTATAGGGTCTATATAAGTTCTATACGTATTCCCCCAAACCTCCACACAATATGACATGTATGGCATGATAAGAGAGAAATACAGTATGTGCAGACATTTTTTATCCAACAGATCCCTTGTTTTGTAAATTATACCAATAGATTTAGACAATTTCTGCTTAATATAATGTATATGTGGCTTCCAACAAAGTTTATGATCTATAATTACTCCCAAAAATGTATTTTCATATACTCTTTCAATTTCAACTCCACTTAGCTTCTATTTAATTTCACAATTAGTTCTAGCACCACCGAACACCATAAATTTCGTTTTATATTCTAAAGTCACACTTAAAAGTAACTCCACTTCTCTGTCACTCCAAACGAAAGACTCTCGTTCCGTCTTGGAAGTAAAGCCTGAATTATGGTCCCGCGTTAAATCGACGCAGAGCCTACGGCGTAGGGCACGCGGCGATGTGCGCCGTACGGTGTGCGTCGCCGCGTACCCTACGCCGTAGGCTCTGCGTTGGTGTAACGCGGAACCATAAATCAGCCTTAACTGGAAGTTACACGTGTCATTTGTTGATGTTTTTTCCAGGATTCTGATTGGCTGGCATGACGTTAACAGCGTTTTCATGCGGGTCCGTGTAAACGAGGATATTTTTGAAAACGTAGAGGGGAAAATATCCGTTTTTGTAAATACCCGGCTACGTGTAAACGTGGCCTTAATGGGAACAGACTTAGTGTGAAATGGGTCAGATGAAGTTATGAGGAAATAATCAGCTGGTCCTGCAGCTCCTGTTGGCTTTGTTGCACATATTTATCACCAGTTTTGTTACCTGGCTGAAACCTTCTGACTCTCCCCGCTCACGCTGTGATGTTCCTGCACCATCAGTAAAAAGGCTCTAAAAAGGCTCTAAAAAGGCACATTAGCGGTTCCTAATCAGGCCGTTTGCATGTAGTTGGCGAACAAAGGGGAGCATTTAGCAGCTAAAGAGCAGGAGGAGAAGGTGTCCCTGAGGACACTTCATGATGTGAGCTCACATATAGATGAATGAATGTTGACGCTATTAACACAAAACACCTTTGTGATGTGTAAATGAGCAACTGTTGGTTATGACTTCAAAGCCGGAGTTGCGCTGATGAGATGAGCGGATGCACAATGCATGCAAATGCGTCGGACGCAGCCGGGAGCCTCACCAGCCGGGGCCTGGTCTCCCTCAGGAAGGTCTTCAGGTCTCCTCCGGCCATCAGCTCCAGCAGGATGAACCGGGGCATGGCCTGCAGACTCACTCCGATGCAGCGGACGATGTTCTGGTGGCTGAACTTGCTGCAGTGTCAGCAACACAGAAAGGTGCATCAGATCAGGCTTCGTTGGCACTTTGGCAGAGACGTCAGTGTGAATCAGGCAAGCACTCGGTACCTGATGATGAGAGCCTCCATGAGGAAGTCCAGCTCGTCTTGTTCAGAGCAAACCTCAGGAAGTGTCTGGGGGGAATAGAAACCAAGTATTAGTGCTATGAATGCTAACATGCTTTGTTTAATTGCAGTGCAGCAGTACTAAAGCACTTTCAGGTGTTATTTGAGGTCATATTAGCACCATAAAATTAGCACCTCTATAACGGTTTGTAGTTATTTAATGCCTCCATATAGGCCCTGTCCCAATACTCCCCCTACTCCTAGTTTTCAGCCCTACCCCTAAATTTTGCGCGTTCCCGTGAGGGTAGTGGTGTCCCAATTCCTGTTTCCACCTAGGGGTAGTGAAGAAAACTAGTGTAGTGGCTATGAATCTGTCTCTACGGATCGAGGGATTTCGGATGCACACTAGTTGATCTAGGGCCAGAAAAATTTCCCAGAATGCTTTTCGTCGTCATTTGCGGACTTAATAAAAAAAAAAACATGGCGGACATTTCTTATTTTTTAGTGAATAAAATCAATATTTTGAGTTAGTTTCTGCATAAAAATGCGTTTTGATTACATTTCTAGCGAGAAATATATATTTTACTTTCATAATATTCACTCAGTGAATGCACATAATCACTCGTTTGCCCGTTGTTGCAAAGATCACGCCAGAATAAAGACTGATTTATGGTTCTGCGTTACACCAACGCAGAGCCTACGGCGTAGGTTACGTACCCTACGCCGTAGGCTCTGCGTCGATTTAACGTGGAACCATAAATCAGCTCTGGAGCCGGCAGGCAGAAATCCCAAAATCTTCGGAGCGAATTTCTTAACAGGCGTAGCTACAACTGTTAGATTTCATCTATTAAACCAACATTTATCTTCCTAAATGATTTATTTCAGCCAGCGGTAATTCTCCACAGAACTGCAGGTTTCTCCCCCGGGACGACGGTGCAGGTTGACCTGGCGATCACGTCTGTTCTTGGGCTGCTGCTGCTCCGAGCTCTTATCATCTCCGAAAAGATCGGATCAAATTTCTTAACAGGTGTTATTTGGATAAACTGAGCCCAGGTTGGGGATCTTAACGGTTACTTTTACGCCTGAAAAAATATTAAAACTTAATAAAGTGGCATATTAACAGCGCTACAGCTGAAATTAAAACAGCTTTTGGCTCTCAGCTTCCTGATTTTAGGGGTGGTGCTGAAAGTAGGAGTAGGGGGAGTATTGGGACAGGGCCCTGGGAAGATTTCAAGTGCCCTAAAATGCGTCTCTGTTTTATATTTTTAGCCGGGGGACTGCCAATGGAAACTAGCTCTGTAGCTAAAATTGGGTGCATTTGCATTTTTAATTCTAAATGTATATGAATGTACACTGTCCCTTCCCAATTGAATTGAAAATCTGTGGCTTCTTTTTCAGGGGTAGTGGTAGTGATGGAGGGCTAGTGGTAGAAAGTAGGGGGTGTATTGGGATTGGGCCTTAGTGCTATGAATTCTAAAATGCTTTGTTTAATTGCAGTGCAGCAGTACTTTCAGGTGTTATTTGAGGTCATATTAGCACCATAAAATGAGCACCTGTATGACGGTTTGTATTTATTTAATGCCTCCATATAAGCACAGTTTGGTTTCATCAAAGTCTTCAGTTTTCCCTCACCTTTACTGCCACCTGCAGTGGACTGGGCTCCCCTGGAATCCCGACCGCCAGGCCCTCGTACACCTCACCGAAAGCACCGTGACCCAGACCCCTTCGGACCCAAGCACACATCTCTTAACACAGCACTTACATTATTCCATCCATCATTTAGCGGAAGAATTGAGATTAACTCTGTAAGATGAAGACTTGTGAAGCAAAAACCAGCAAGACGTGACCTAAATAAGAGCTTCCTGTGGATCTAAGTGATGCTTCAAAGAATGAGAGCAGGGAATAAATCAATATGAATTTACTTTATAAAGAGTGGCTGAAATGCTCATTAATGTTCTGAATTAAGACTTCTCCAACTTTTCATCTCACACAGGAAAGTATGTGTCCTAGCAAAGAAGTGAAAGTGGGAAATGGTGAAGCTTGACACAAAGTTAAAGTTTAGACGTTGCTCTTTGTGGGAGTTTCAGTCGATTCATTACTTGCAGAACTCTGGACGGGGATTAATGAGAGGAAAATATTCCTGGTTGTAGAAGAAAAGAACTTCACCGTATAGATTAAGAATCAAAATGATAAAATGGTGAACCACAAACACATAAAAGAGGCATTAAAAATGGAAAACATCCCTTCTGCTGCCTGAACCGCTGCAGTCCACCGTGTTTCAAGATTCCAGGCTTCTTCTAGACGGCTGCTCTGAAGTCGCTTTTTCCTGACCTCGTCATCATTCTTATGTATATTTTACAGCTTCTAATTGCATAACCTTTAATACTTAGGGCCCGATTTACTAAAGGTTTGAGTGTGTAAAAACGTGTGCAAACTTGACAGCACCCGCAAACCAAAGTGCCAGCTGATCTACTAACAGCGTGCAAAGAGGACTGCGTCTCTCAAATGCGCAAAATAGCACACGCAATCCATTTAGTACTTTTGCCCTGATGAATTATCAATATGGGGCGTACCCGCCAGAAATCGCTAAATACTGGGAGGGGAAGATGCAAATTGGTCCATTTACCACGCGCAATGAGATTTACCAAGCCTGAAGTTTTTGCGTGGATTGTGATTGCGTCTGTATTTAATACGTTCGAAAGGAAGGTGCTAATCTCCACATGCAAAAGGAGAAATATTTTATTTCAATGTTAAATCGAGTATTATTCAGCAAAAGGTTGCCACAGGAGGCACATTCATTTTTTTATTTGTGATAATAAATAAATCACGTGTTTTCATGGAGAAAAAAGTGTTTCTCATTGTGCGCCTATACTTGTTCTGCAGTTGTCATACCCCGGTGTTGTGCCGTATTCAGCACCCCTGCCGTGAAAAGCACCCCCTCGTCTGACAAAAATGATATTCTCATTCCGTGTTCTGTTCATGTTCTGTTGTCCATGTTCTGTTCAGCGTCCAGTTTTGTGTTAATGATTCATGTTTAAATACGCTCATGGATTCGGGTAAAAAAAAAAAAAAATCGGGTAAATGGTTATTGATGTCATTAATTAATAGCCTGCTTACTGTGTTGTCTTCCATAATATTTGTAAATATATATAATATAAACTCTGTGTTTGTGTGAGTGTGTATATATAAATATATTGAAGTGTCAGTGTGTTGTTTTTTTTCTTGGTCTACTTATCATTGAATATACGAGGAGGTGCTTTTCACGGCAGGGGTGCTGAATACGGCACAACAATTTGCCTCTTCCACTAATATCTCTATAACTCCAACTCGTCAAATTTCATTTTGCGCTTGCAACTATCCTGCTTTCCATCCAGACTCTCCATGGCACAAAGTTTGGGCCGCAAACCGTAAGACGCGCAACACCTCATTTAAATACTGAGGTTTGCACCTGTTATCAATTGCGCACGCAATCTTAGTTGATCACCCGCAAAACACACAACAACAGCACGCGCAAACTTTTTCAGTGCACACGCAATTTAGTACTCTTTATTTAGGATCTTAGTAAATCGGGCCCTTAATGTACAGGGTTGACTTTTTAACACCTTATCAGGCAGCTGCACCACCACGAGGGAAAAAACTGCTTAAACTGGATCCGGAAACATGTAAATATGAACATTTCCCTCAGAGAGATGCCACTTTAGAGGTACGAACAGACAAATGTTGTGATGGGAATAACAGAGTTAAGGAAAATTATGCAACTATTTGTAAAAAGGGGAAAAAACAAACTGTCCCATGTGTCCGATACAAGGTGTTGAGACACGCTGAAGCGGAAGAGACGGACACATGACAGCACCGGAGGAATTCCCGCGCTGCAGCGCTGATATTTAGTGGGATTCTCCGCGGAGCCGCCGGGTGAGCAGCACTTCCAGACTAGAGGAGCAGTCATCAACGACTGCTATCAGTCACAGCGAGGAGGCAACTGGACTGGAAATTAAGCAATAAGCCTGCCCCCGGTTTCCTGGATCACGCTGTCACCAGGTAATAGTGCGGGCGTGCAGCCTTCACCGGCCTTCATGCCTGTCCGCTGCTGCCTGGACAGCTAGTGATGCCTCAGCTAAACACAGAATCATGAGACGTTTCCCGCCCGTCTTCATCTGCTGCTGGTGGAACCTTTAACCCTTCTGCTGTGTTTGGATCAAGGGAGGGTGGAGGGAGAAAAGAAGGAATGAAGGAAGGGAGAAAAGATGGAAGGAAGGAAAGAAGGAAGGAAGGAAGGAAGGAAGGAAGGAAGGAAGGGAGAAAAGATGGAAGGAAGGAAGGAAGAAAAGATGGATGGAAGGAAGGAAGAAAGTAAGTAAGGAAGAAAGGAGAAAAGAAGGAAGGAAGGAAGGAAGGAAGGAAGGAAGGAAGGAAGGAAGGAAGGAAGGAAGGAAGGAAGGAAGGAAGGAAGGAAGGGAGAAAAGGTGGAAGGAAGGAAAGAAGGAAGTAAGGAAGAAAGGAGAAAAGAAGGAAGGAAGGAAGGAAGGAAGGAAGGAAGGAAGGAAGGAAGGAAGGAAGGAAGGAAGGAAGGAAGGAAGGAAGGGAGAAAAAATGGAAGGAAGGAAAGAAGGAAGTAAGGAAGAAAGGAGAAAAGAAGGAAAGAAGGAAGGAAGGAAGGAAGGAAGGAAGGGAGAAAAGATGGAAGGAAGGAAAGAAGGAAGTAAGGAAGAAAGGAGAAAAGAAGGAAAGAAGGAAGGAAGGAAGGAAGGAAGGGAGAAAAGATGGAAGGAAGGAAAGAAGGAAGTAAGGAAGAAAGGAGAAAAGAAGGAAAGAAGGAAGGAAGGAAGGAAGGAAGGAAGGAAGGAAGGAAGGAAGGAAGGAAGGAAGGAAGGGAGAAAAGATGGAAGGAAGGAAAGAAGGAAGTAAGGAAGAAAGGAGAAAAGAAGGAAAGAAGGAAGGAAGGAAGGAAGGAAGGAAGGGAGAAAAGATGGAAGGAAGGAAAGAAGGAAGGAAGGGAGAAAAGATGGAAGGAAGGAAAGAAGGAAGTAAGGAATAAAGGAGAAAAGAAGGAAAGAAGGAAGGAAGGAAGGAAGGAAGGAAGGAAGGAAGGAAGGAAGGAAGGAAGGGAGAAAAGGTGGAAGGAAGGAAAGAAGGAAGTAAGGAAGAAAGGAGAAAAGAAGGAAGGAAGGAAGGAAGGAAGGAAGGAAGGAAGGAAGGAAGGAAGGGAGAAAAAATGGAAGGAAGGAAAGAAGGAAGTAAGGAAGAAAGGAGAAAAGAAGGAAAGAAGGAAGGAAGGAAGGAAGGAAGGGAGAAAAGATGGAAGGAAGGAAAGAAGGAAGTAAGGAAGAAAGGAGAAAAGAAGGAAAGAAGGAAGGAAGGAAGGAAGGAAGGAAGGGAGAAAAGATGGAAGGAAGGAAAGAAGGAAGTAAGGAAGAAAGGAGAAAAGAAGGAAAGAAGGAAGGAAGGAAGGAAGGAAGGAAGGAAGGAAGGGAGAAAAGATGGAAGGAAGGAAAGAAGGAAGTAAGGAAGAAAGGAGAAAAGAAGGAAAGAAGGAAGGAAGGAAGGAAGGAAGGAAGGGAGAAAAGATGGAAGGAAGGAAAGAAGGAAGGAAGGGAGAAAAGATGGAAGGAAGGAAAGAAGGAAGTAAGGAATAAAGGAGAAAAGAAGGAAAGAAGGAAGGAAGGAAGGAAGGGAGAAAAGATGGAAGGAAGGAAAGAAGGAGAAAAGAAGGAAGGAAGGAAGCAAGGGGGAAAAGATGGAAGGAAGGAAGGAAGGGCGAAAAGATGGAAAGAAGGAAGGAAGGAAGAAAGGAGAAAAGAAGGAAAGAAGGAAGGAAGGGAGAAAAGATGGAATGAAGGAAAGAAGGAAGGAAGGAAGCAAGGGTGAAAAGATGGAAGGAAGGAAGGATGGAAGTAAGGAGAAAAGAAGGAAGGAAGGAAGGAAGGGAAAAAAGATGGAATGAAGGAAGGGAGAAAAGATGGAAGGAAGGAAAGAAGGAAGTAAGGAAGAAAGGAGAAAAGAAGGAAGGAAGGAAGCAAGGGTGAAAAGATGGAAGGAAGGAAGGATGGAAGTAAGGAAGAAAGGAGAAAAGAAGGAAGGAAGGAAGGAAGGAAGGAAGGAAGGAAGGAAGGAAGGAAGGAAGGAAGGAAGGGAGTAAGGAAGGAAGTAGGAAAGGGAGTAAGGAAGGGAGAAAAGATGGAAGGAAGGGAGAAAGGAAGGAAAGAATGGAGAAAAGGAAAGAAAGAAGGGAGGGACGAAGGAAGGGATAGAGAAAATAAGGAAAGAAGGAAGGAAAAGCAAAGAAGGTAATAAAGGAACGAATGACAAAAGGGAGGTAGGAAGAAAAAGGAGTAAAGGAGGGTAAAAAAGGAGGAAAAGAGGAAAGGAAGAAGGAAGGAGAGAGCATGGCAGGAGGAAAGAAGGAGAGAAGAATTGGGTCATTTTGACCCAAAGACAGCACAAGGGTTAATACTCAAGCTTTAAAAAACACACCGTTTATTTGGGAGACAGACCTCGTGGACGGAAGAGCCAATGAGAGGAATTCAATCATCACGCTGTGCACATTATTAGCCAAGCTTACTTGAAATTTAGCAAAAGCAACTATTTCAGGACAAATTAATACTTGTATGAGTGTGCAGAGACTGGGTTCCTTTGTCAAACACTGACAGAGAGTGTTTTATTTATTGAATAATAATATTAATCCAAAGAAATTCAAGGTGTTAAATAAGTGAGCGCACATACACAGAAGTGAGGCTGGTATTTGCAGTGTTCGCCTGGGTGATTATTCTTGAATAAGTGAGTGCAACGTTTGATGTTTTCTCAGCCTGGCACAGCTTTACAGAATCCTAGCGACGGGGGTTTAGACGTTAAATCTTTTACCTGGTGAGAGAAATGTTGCGGCGCGGCACTTCCTTCAGGTCGTTGACTGACGCCGTCTTGCCGGCGAAGCAGTAGTTGGGGTTGTAGTCCGTCATGATGGTGGAGGCCCGCAGCTTACTGAGCTTGCAGTCGGGGCTCTGCAGCTCCAGCTGGATGGACTGCAGCTCCGTGTGTTTACGCCTGTACACTGATGAGAGGAAGACGTGAGTGTCTGATTCCCCCGCCGAGGTACCGGCAGTTGGAAAACAAACAAACAGAGCTTTGAACCCATCTTTGTGTGGAAAAATGAATGCTGGCAACCAGAGCACACAAAGTGGAAAGCTTTTAAAGATACTATTTCTCTAAAGACCAAACACTTGTACGCCAACAACTGCTCTGAAATGAAATCTCTCTGTCCCCTCTGAGACACTGGATCCTCTTAATCAGATGCCAGACCTGTCCTTCTAAGGCAAGGGTCGGCAACCCGTGGCTCTAGAGCTGCATGCGGCTCTTTAGCGCCGCCCTAGTGGCTCCTGGAGCTTTTTCAAAAATGACCTTTTTTTCATTTTTTTTCTCTTCTTTTTTTTTCCTTTTTTTTCCTTTTTTTCCTCTTTTTTTCTTTTTTCCTTTCCTTTTTAATCTCGACATTTAGACTTTTTTCTCGAAATTTTGACTTTTTTCTCAACATTTCGACTTTTTTTCTCGAGATTGTACTTCAACATTAATCTCGATATTTTGACTTTTTTCTCGAAATTTTGACTTTTTTCTCTACATTTGGACTTTTTCTCAATATTTCAACTTTTTTTTCAACATTTCGACTTCTTTCTCGACATTTCGACTTTTTTCTCGAAGTGCATAATAAATAAAATCTCCCCCCAGTTATAACTAATATAGATACATGCAGCATGCAGCACCTTTTTCCTTTTTTTCTTCCTTTTTTTCAAATTTTCCTTTTTTTCTTTTTTCTTCTCTTTTTCCTTTTTTCTCTTTTTTCTTCCTTTTTCCTTCCCTTTTTAATCCCGACATTTCGACTTTTTTCTCGACATTTCGACTTTTTTCTCAACATTTCAACTTTTTTCTCTAGATTGTACTTCAACATTAATCTCGACATTTCAACTTTTTTCTCGACATTTTGACTTTTTTCATGAAATTTTGACTATTTCCTCGACATTTAGACTTTTTTCTCAACATTTTGACTTTTTTCTCGAAGTGCATAATGAAAAAAAAACTCCCCCCAGTTCTAACTAATATAGAAACATGCAGCATGTGTTGTCTTCATTCTAAGGCTGATACAAGACTTTTCATTTTTTGCGGCTCCAGGCATATTTGTTTTTTGTGTTTTTGGTCCAATATGGCTCTTTCAACATTTTGGGTTGCCGACCCCTGTTCTAAGAAATACCCATCATTATTTATCAATCTAACCTCAGTTTAATCCCAACATTATATACAGAAGCACATGTGTGCTCCCGAACCAACCAAGTGGAACGAATCAGTCCTCCTCCTCGACGTTGAAAGTAAATGCGCTTCATTTTGGACGGTATGAAGCCGCAGCTTTCATGTGTCTGTCGTATCACCTCCCACACATAAAACTTCACACTTTTCAGTGCTGCAAACCTTGACCTCTGCTGTAAACATTTTAGTCACAGGGAGAATTATGTGTGCCTATTTAAGTGTGGGAAGGGGGGGGTTATTTATTTACCAAGTGCTATCTAATGTACGAGTGCTGTCAACTGTCGGTTAAGCAGCCATTCATCACGAACAGGTTTCATTCTTCACGCTGTCAGTTGGGTTTGGCCCCCACCGCCCGGACTAATGTGTACGCGCGAGTGGAGGTGGGAGTCTGGATATGTGCACCAGTCAGCAGGAGTGAGAGTGTTTGTGCAGAAGATGATGGCTCAATGAACGCACGAGGCTGGTTGCTTCTGCCGGGGAGCAGACAGGCAGACAATCAGCCGTGCTGCTCAAGAGCACCCGCTTTCTGATGCCAAAAACACGCTAAAGCCAAACCAAAAACATGCTAACGCCAAACCAAAAACACGCTAAAGCCAAACCAAAAACACGCTGAAGCCAAACCAAAAACACGCTAAAGCCAAACCAAAAACACGCTAAAGCTAAACCAAAAACATGCTAAAGCCAAACCAAAAACACGCTAAAGCTAAACCAAAAACACGCTAAAGCCAAACCAAAAACACGCTAAAGCCAAACCAAAAACACGCTAAAGCCAAACCAAAAACACGCTTAAGCCAAACCAAAAACACGCTTAAGCCAAACCAAAAACACGCTAAAGCCAAACCAAAAACACGCTAAAGCTAAACCAAAAACACGCTAAAGCCAAACCAAAAACACGCTAAAGCTAAACCAAAAACACGCTAAAGCCAAACCAAAAACACGCTAAAGCTAAACCAAAAACACGCTAAAGCCAAAACAAAAACACGCTAAAGCCAAACCAAAAACACGCTAAAGCCAAACTAAAAACACGCTAAAGCCAAACCAAAAACACGCTAAAGCCAAACCAAAAACACGCTAAAGCCAAACCAAAAACACGCTAAAGCCCTCCGAGAGGGAGGAGGACGGAGGACGCATCGTTGTTCACACAGGAGATAAAGATGCAGAAACATGTGAGCAAGAAATAATCATTACTTCTGTATTATCAGAACATTTCATATTGAAATTGAAACAATTTAATATTGTATTGATTTATAGTTATATGTAGATATGTTGATATATAGATTTATAGTCATTTTTATGTATATAATTGGAGGTAAATATACGAACCAGTATATACAGCATATTTACTCTTATATAGTTATTCAAGTATATTGTTGTTCTCTATTATATTGTAGTATTGTAGTAAAGTAATGATAATGTAATACTATGCATTATAATTACTTCTGATAGTACATACATATATAGTAGCACAACTAAATGCTGGGCGTTTTTTTTTCTTTTGTTTGCTTTGATTTGTTTTGTTTTTGACTATATATATATATTTATACCACGGTCAGTGTGAATACTGGATTCTGATTGGCTGGCAGGTTTACATTAAAAGTGATAATCTACACCTAGAAAACAAGTTCGGTCAAATTGCCTGATATCTTTAATATCGTTGCGCTGGATCGACTGCCAGGTGGTAACCATGGCAACGGAGATTCAGAGAAGAAGAGCCGGCTACCGCAGGACGGCGACATGAGTGATTTTGTAATTTATTTATTTGGTGAATTTAACAATTTTGATGACTGGGATGCAGAAGAGGAGAGAAAAGAAAATAGCTGAGCGGACTAGAATATCTCCCGTTGCTAAGTCGTATCTCAGGTCCGTCCTAGTTACTGGAGAATCAACACTGTGTCCATTGCATCAGGACTTTATGGGACGGTAGTGATTGTTCCAGGTATTAGTCAAACCCTCAGGTGTTACCAAGGAAACTGAGTTATGGCTTGTTAAAAACTATCTGGTTCCAACGGCTGCAGACGAGAGATGAAATAGTCCGCTCAGCCGCTCAGCTGTGGCTTGTTATAAAACTAATGATTTCAACTGAAAACACATTAAAGCATGAATAACTGATTTAATATTTATGTTTTTTGGTAAGTGACCGTGGTATAAGCAGGATAATGCCCTTCGAGGTGGACTTTGCAGAGGCAAACTGTCCTCTGCTTCGCGTCGGATGGTTCACGTCATCCATATATTTATGTTAATGTACACCTCGTCGGGCATTATCACTTACATAATTGAGTATTATATCACTATATTGAACAGTTATTAAAGTAGGGGTGTTTGGTTATGTGTGTTTTATAAGTAAGCTTATTGAAACTCTTGTTATATGTAAGAATGTATGTAGGATTCAGGGGTAGGACTCGATAAGTGTTTACTTCAATCCTACTCCATTTCGAACATGTTGGTGGATCCGTGAGGTCTGCCCAAGTGCCATCTTGCCTTCTGTCTACAAACATATATATACAGTATATATATATATATATATATATATATATATATATATATATATATATATATATATATATATATATATATATATTTTTTTTTTTAATTATATATATTATTATATTATTAGTATTTTATTTTTCTACTTTTTTGTATTCTTTTTTTAACATGCATGTTCGAAATAAAATCTTCAAATCCAAATCAAATTGTAAAAGTACAGTTTTCTCTCCTGGGTCTTGTTTATCTTCATTGTTGTTCCATGAAATGCCGAATAACATTTGGAGCTGGTAAAAGGTCTGGACTTGCAGGCAGGCCAAGTCAACAGCAGGACTTCCTGTTATGAAGCCTTGCTGTTGTAATGGAGGCAGTTGAGCATGCTCTTTGTGGAAGCCTTCCTTGAATGGGACATTACCTGGATGAAAGCGTTGCGTGGCACTTTCTTTAAGCACAAATGCCCCCCACCCCCTCTCGACACACACACACACACACACACACACACACACACACACACACACACACACACACACACACACACACACACACACACACACACACACACACACACACACACACACACACACACACACGCACAATCAATGGGAGATGCAGGCTGTTGAACTGAGGGCTGATAACAAGCCGGAGAGTGCCTCTCCTCTTCACTGTGCCTGACTCAATCCACCGACTTTTTCCCCTTCAGTCCACCCAGAGACGGTGGCGGTGCTTATGGATCAGGCTCGCAGCTCCTTCTTGGCGTGACGGATCTTTAACTTGCGTTTGTGGATGACAGAGAGCTGCGTTCCCAGACAATGATTTCCACTAGTGTTCCTGAGTTCAGGCAGTGATTTCCATTACAGAACCAGCTCTGCTTTTAATACGATGCTGTCCGCAGGCCCAAAGACCATGGGCGTTTAATATTGATTTTCAGCTTGGCATCATGCACTAAAGGCCCTAAAAGTGTCATAGACGGCGACACATTTAAGATTTTCACAATTTTGCACCGAGGAACATTATTCTGAAACATTTTCACAATCTGCAGACAAACTATTTCATAGATTGGTGATCTTTACTCTCTAAGATGTTCCTTTTCTGCCCAGCCATGCCACTGACCTGCTGCTGATAATGAATCTCATTAGCTGAACGACTTCCCCCAGTGGTCCAACCCCCCCCATGTCCCCACCTTTATATTGCTGCTATCAAATTCAAACTGAGATCATATTTTTCATGAAATGCTCAAATGTATCACCTCACATTCAATATGATTGTGAATAAAACATGTTTATGAGATGTGCATCTTTTATTTCACTGTGGTTGTTTATTAATGATTATCCCCAATTACCCCGCCTCAGTGCTCACAGTCTTCCCAAGCAGGCTGAGGAGCAGCGACTGCGGGAACAAAGAAGCTCCGTTATTAGTTCCCACCCTGATTAACATTAACAGCTAGAAAGTTTCGAGTGTTAATATTCTGCACTGTTCTTACGTATTTCTATATTTCTATAACTGATAAAGAGACTTGCCACTGGGTAAGGACCCCCCTCCCCTGCCCCCATCAGGCTCCCCCCTCCTCATGACATTTCATAAAGCATTTTTCACCGTTGCATCTCTACTGACATATTGGCATTTGACATACCGCTTTTTGAACGTCGCATGGGTCTGCTTTAGTGCCGTTGTTACATCAAAACCTGTGGTTCATATTATTGTATGTGCCTGTGGTGCCGTGTTCTGTGCAGGTGGATGACAAAATCAGTTCCATGCATTCAGAATAACTGAATAAGTTATAGTTTGTGCAGGACTAGTCAAGTCTGTCAGATAAATGCCCCACGCTGATGGAGCAACACTGATGGACCATCTGCAGTCGTCTACGACTCCCGACGACTCCCCACGACTCCCCACGACTCTCCGCGACTCCCCGCGACTCCCCGCGACTCCCCGCGACTCCCCGCGACTCCCCACGACTCTGCCACTCCCCACGACTCTGCCACTCCCCACGACTCCCCACAACTCCCCACGACTCTCTGCCACTCCCCACGACTCCCCACGACTCCCCACAACTCCCCACAACTCCCCACGACTCCCCACGACTCCATATGACTCCCCACGACTCTCTATGATTCCCCACGACTCCCCACGACTCCATATGACTCCCCACGACTCTCTATGATTCCCCACGACTCCCCACGACTCCATATGACTCCCCACGACTCTCTATGATTCCCCACGACTCCCCACGACTCCCCACGACTCCCCACGACTCCCTACGACTCCCCACGACTCTCTGCCACTCCCCACGACTCCGTACGACACTCCACGACTCCCTACAACTCCCCACGACTCCCCACGACTCTCTGCCACTCCCCACGACTCCCTACGACTCCGTACGACACCCCACGACTCCCTACGACTGCCCACGACTCCCCACGACTCCCTACGACTCCGTACGACTCCCCACAACTCCCCACGACTCCCCACGACTCTATGATTCCCCACGACTCCCACGACTCCCCACGACTCCATATGACTCCCCACGACTCTCTATGATTCCCCACGACTCCCCACGACTCCATATGACTCCCCACGACTCTCTATGATTCCCCACGACTCCCCACGACTCCCCACGACTCCCCACGACTCCCTACGACTCCCCGCGACTCTCTGCCACTCCCCACGACTCCGTACGACACTCCACGACTCCCTACAACTCCCCACGACTCCCCACGACTCTCTGCCACTCCCCACGACTCCCTACGACTCCCTACGACTCCGTACGACACCCCACGACTCCCTACGACTGCCCACGACTCCCTACGACTCCCTACGACTCCGTACGACTCCCTACGACACCCTACGACACCCTACGACACCCTACGACTCCCTACGACTCCCTACGACTCCCCACTACTCCCCACTACTCCCTATGACTCTGTACGACTCCGTACGACACCCTACGACTCCCTACGACTGCCCACGACTCCCCACTACTCCCCACTACTCCCTATGACTCCGTACGACACCCTACAACTCCCTACGACTCCTCAGGACCCCCTACAACCCAGTCATGCCCAAACATGCATTTGTTGACATCCACAGCGTTGCATACTCACTCTCATGATGATGTTTATGTTCTCTTGCCGTCTCCAGCAGATTCTCTTCACACTTGTCGAAGCCAAAAGGCAATATTCAGCTTTTGTGAGGATTTTGTTTTCTTTCTCATACTGCACTACTTTTATTTTCATCCCACTGTATATACTGTTTTTATTTTGTAATTATATATTTTTAACTTTTTTATCCTTCTTTCGCTGCATGTGTGTGTTGTGTGCACTGCTGCTGCTCAAAGCAAATTTCCCCACTGAGGGATGAATAAAGGACAATCTAATCTAATCTAAAAGAAATATTTAATACATTTCCTGTTTTCATTTGAGAGACGGAAATATAATTAAAATGGCATAAAGTGAAAATTGAAAACTATTCATTTGTGGAAACAAGCGTTCAAAATGTTTATACTGAAATTAATCTGCGATGCAAAAAAAAAATCAGAGGCCAACACTGGCGGGTCCAAATCTGCACACAGGCTACGACTGCGCCGCTTTTGTTGTTGCGTCTTCATGTATCAGAGGGAGGAAGTACTAAAATAAGACTTTACAAGAGCCTTGTTAGTCTTTCACTTCCACACAGACGAGCAGCCTGGTATCTTTTCTGTTTTATACAAATAAGGATTTAAAATATCAAACATAAATTCTAATTCAGCAAAACCAAACCAAGGATTTCAGCCGTGCTTCTACATGAGATTTAATCTCTGACAAAAAGCTTAAGTACAAAAAAAGAAATAGATCAAAGTAGACTCAGTTTGTAATTTTTCTCTGTTTATCCGTCCAGCTATTGGAATCTGTCGGTGTGTTTTCCCAGAATTCAGCAGAAAAAGGTTCATTTAAGGGCCTTCAGACGAGCACGCCTCTCATCTAGTCAGGTTCATGGTTGCGTGCTTCACACTCGGCGCCAGCCGCCAGCTGCCGCCGCTGTGCAGGAAGCAGTTGTGTGTGTGATCGCTTGTGATGAGGTAGCTGGCGCGTTTTCGTAGGCATGGGTGCGTTTTATGCAGGCAGTGAGAGAGGACTTCACTCAGGCATCGGTAATGAAAAAGCCTGTTCTTCCAGTTGCTCATTTTCAGACGGGAGGATATTTGATGGAGTTCCAGATGTTGAAGCCAAAACTGTGCGGCTTATAGATGATAGTGGTTCTGTGTTTGCTTCTCCAATATTAAAAGGAAGTCTACTCTGAACCACGATAGCAGACATCCCAGGACTGTGAAGACAACATTAGCAGTTTTCTCTCCTATGCTCCTATTTATTTAAATTTTCCATCCACACACCATTAAAACTCCTGTTTGGATTGATGTTACTTCTATTCCATCCAACCATCCATTTTCCACTGCTTATCCGTTACCGGGTCACAGGGGCAGCAGTCTCAGCAGGGATGCCCAGACTTCCTTCACCCCAGACACTTCCTCCAGCTCTTCCTCCAGCTCTTCCGAGGGGAGTCCGAGGCGTTCCCAGGCCAGACGAGAGACATAGTCTCTCCAGCGTGTCCTGGGTCTTCCCCGGGGTCTCCTCCCGGAGGGACATGCCTGGAACACCTCCCTAGGGAGGAGGGACATGCCTGGAACACCTCCCTAGGGAGGAGGGACATGCCTGGAACACCTCCCTAGGGAGGAGGGACATGCCTGGAACACCTCCCTAGGGAGGAGGGACATGCCTGGAACACCTCCCTAGGGAGGATCCAGGAGGATCCGGTACAGATGCCCAAGCCACCTCAGCTGACTCCTCTCAACGTGAAGGAGCAGCGGCTCGACTCCGAGCTCCTCCCGGGTGACCGAACTCCTCACCCTATCTCTAAGGGAGCGTCCAGCCACCCTGCGGAGGAAACTCATCTCGGCCGCTTGTATCCGCGATCTTGTCCTTTCGGTCACTACCCAAAGTTCATGACCATAGGTGAGGGTAGGGGCGTAGATTGACCGGTAAATCGAGAGCTTTGCCTTTCAGCTCAGCTCCTTCTTCACCACGACGGTCTGGTACACTGACCGCATAACTGTAGACGCTGCACTGATTCATCCGTCAATCTCACGCTCCATCGTTCCCTCACTCGTGAACAAGAACCCAAGATACTTGAACTCCTCCACCTGTGGAGTTCTCAGCTGGAGAACCATGGCCTCGGTTTTGGAGGTGCTGATTCTCATCCCTGCCGTGTTGCACTCGTCCTCAAACCGCCCCAGCACATGCTGAAGGTCCCGGTCTGATGAAGCCAACAGGACAACATCATCCGCAAAAAGCAGAGATGAAATCCTGTGATTCCCAAACCTGATCCCTTCCAGTCCCTGACTACGCCTAGAAATCCTGTCCATAAAAATTATGAACAGAACCGGTGACAACCGGTTACTTCTGTTCCCTCATTGTTAATCATGGTAGAGCTTCTTTTAAAGTGTATGACACTCTTACTCTCATTAAAAAGGGTCTAAATATTTTTGTAATACATCTTTGATAATTGTTTTCCACATGTCCACTTAAAGTCATTGGGGTCGCTGAGCTGCAAATGAATGCGTGCACTTACAGTTCAAACTAATTTGGGTGCACCATGGAGTTCCAACAGTAACTTCAGTGTGTTGGTACTTACTTATCATGACCCCAGACACGACCAGCAGCAGCGCTGCGATGAGGGCCGAAGTGCCCACAGACAGACCAAGCGCCAAGTGGGAGAGAGATGGCTGTGGAGACTGCGGGGACGGATCTGCAAGACGAGCGGGAACAACTGTGTTATACAGTCATTATCGTCCCCAGAGGAGTATTAGCATTCACTTCACCACGCACATTCCCAACTTAATTAATGATGTGAACGCAGTGACACAACAGAGCTTAGGCGCGGCCATGGCTGCGGCATGACAACTCCTTTCCTGGGAGAGATTAAATCTCATTTTTCTTGTCTAAACAGAGGAACAAATCTGCACGGCGAGCCGGAGCGCATGCAGACTGTGACCTTTTATGACCTAGCGTCAGATGATTACCTACCGCTTGTCATTACTGAGGGAAGATCTGACGTACAGTACGCAAGCAAAGGCTGCGGGTCATTCAGATATCACCGACATGTTAATTGTCATGTTATTTAATTTCAAAAGATAAAGTCTTACTCTGCCATACTGATTCACTTAAGATTTGAACTTCTTCATGTGGGTTTACGAAACATAGTTGAGGGAGTCTATATCCCTTAATCAAAGTTTAGCCCAATAAAAAGACTTAGAAATGATTTTTGGTCAAAGGTGACAGATAAAACCCTCTCATGTGATTGCAACACACGACTAAAACTACTACGGTTATGTTCATTTTCATTACCCAGTTAGCTTATCTTCTTATCTTACTTTTCTATTATTATGGATCATTCGGGCTCTTTTAAATATTTCTCCTAAAAAAAAAGATGCAATAAAGCATAAAGCCTATCAGGTGTAATTAGTAGGTAAATTCATCACTGGTTTTCTGAGTCTCTTCTGAGCTAAACTCGTTTTTCAAAAATAAGAAAAATATAGAAAAATAGATCAACAAAACAAATTTAAAATTTTTCAAGTAACAAAATAACATATTTGAACCATTTTTCAGAAAATAAAATAACTTTTGAACCATTTTTCAGACAATAAAATAATTGAAAAAATCTGAAAAATAGTTAAAATATGTTATTTTGTTACTTGAAAATTTTAAAATATGTTTTGTTGATGAGAAAATATGTTTCTTTATTTTTCTTATTTTTGTGAGGGGGGATATATATTGTTTTTCGGCACTATCTTGTTCTCTATAGCTGATATAACATGAATTACTCCTATGTGGGATCAATAAAGTTCTTATTTTTGCCATCTGAGAAAATGAAATATATTATATTTGGTGCCTAACTGTTTCCCAAGTATATTAGTGCGTGTGTGAATGAATAAATGAGACGTAAAACGTACATTTCTTTGTAGAAAGGCACTTTATGAAAATAAGTCCATTTACTTGTATTAGTTTACAGCGCAGTCTTGCCACATCCAATATGGCGGCGATGTTGACGCCATATTGGATGTGGCAGTTGGCTCAGCACTCGATGGAGCGTCTACGTATAGATGTTAGGGCTGTTCGATTTTGCCCAAAAATAAAATCTCGATTTTTTTCTCTCAAAATCCAATTTTCGATTACGATTATTTTGTGAATTAACAAAAGGCAAAGAAATTATTTCAAATATGCTGTTTTTTTATTGAACATTTGCCCCATTGGGCTTTAAGTGCAAACTCTGCTCTTATTAAACCAAAAATGAATGAATAAAGTGCAAAACTCTGTAAAATAAGTTGAAAAAAAGTTAAAAAATATCATAAAATATAAAGTTTTATCTCTGAAAAAAAAAAATCAGCAAATCAGTACTTGCAAACATACAGTAAGTTATATTTCCAATTAAATAAAACAAGACATTTTCTAATTAAATTAAACTGGGTCTTTGCATGCTAAATAATAATGCAACCCATGAAGGAGGTAGAGGTGTGTAATGTCAGTCATTACATTTGCTGTTCACATTTGCAAGTTTTTTGCAAGGAACACGAGCCGGTCTACGGCATCTGGCTTGAGGGATGCCCGGTGGCATGTTACAACGCCCCCTCCTACACTAAAGAGCCTCTCCCATGGGGCACTTGTCGCAGGTATTGAGAGGTATTTCCATCAATCATTAATATGGTATCAATCATTAATATGTGTGCAGACAAGGTAAAAAAAAAAAAAAAAAAAAAGTGAAAAATCGATTTTACGATTTTCACGTTTTAACATCGTTCTAATTACATAATCGCGATTACGATTTAAAATCGATTAATCGAACAGCCCTAATAGATGTCTATGCTGTGACCTGCCTGTGACGTCATTTCAACAGTTTTTCGACTCGTACCCATAAACTTGAATTCGTGTTCACAGTGAAGACTCATAGTCGTAGAAATTAGAGTTGTATTCACAAGACTTTGCACTCACAGCTTTTAGATTCATACTCACATAAAAACAATCCTAACCCTAATAATTTATCAGACTCATGTGTGTGACAGCAGAATTTTAGGTACAACTTTTATATTTATATACAAATGTTTATCATTACGAATACGAATAGTTATAACATGGACACATCTTTTTGGAAGTGATCTTACTCCATAGTTGTTGAACATTAATCAGAGATCAGACCTGTGACGTTGATGCAGGAAACTCCATCTTCATCCAAGACCAGGTCTCCCTCGCAGTAGCAGATGAGGTCGTCGTTGAGCCCGTGGCATTCGCCGCTCTCGCAGTGGCTGCAGTTCTGGACCGGACTGATGATCACCTCGCCGTCTCCCTCCATGGCTGCAGGTACAGCGACACATTCAGACGCAGGGACGAGAGCAGATTACAGATCTGGTCTGATCCAATAAAAAAAGTTTAAAACACTCCAAAGTCATTTCCAGAAAATGACCTTAATTAAAGACCCCAGGTTTCCCAGATCTTATCCTCCCAAAGCGTCATCACTTAGCACACATGCACACACACACGCATCACATATTCGATAACAGCTTAATGAAAAACAAACATGCTTCCAGGACTTCATATCATTGACATTTCATTGAAAGCGCAAACGTAACTCAGCCAGTGTGCCAGACTTGTGTTGTGAACAATGTTATTAAATTGGGTCAACTTAAATTGGGGATGAGTCACAAACAACAAAAATCCATTATTTAAACGATGACACTTGGAAAGAAACACTCAGAAACAGAAGAAGCACTTATTGTTTTCCTTTCGTAAGGTTTGGGCCAGTTTAGGCCTGGTTCTGGTCGGAGCTTATGCTTTCCACCGGAGTCGGAGCAAAGGTGGGCGACTGAACCCACGTGAGGATTTGATGCAGGATTCCTGGCTGGGGGTGAAACCAGCGGGACGGGAGATTCAGAGCTGCAATGCAGATGCTTGACTGGTGAAACCTGAAGCCCCCTCACATGTGCACTGCAGTATTTTTCTTTACTTTGACAGAGATGACTTCCTTTTTGTTCATTATTGTCCCTGGAAGTGAGTCCCTTATACTTGACCTGCAGGTGAACTGCTGAGTCTCGACCCGACGGACCGACTCTCAGAGGTGTCAAAAGTATTCACATTCATTACTCAGGTAGAAATATAGATACTAGAGTTTAAAAATACTCCCGTAGAAGTTGAAGTATCAACTCAAGTTTTTTACTCAAGTAAAAGTATAAAAGTACTGGTTTCGAATCTACTTAAAGTATAAAAGTAAAAGTAATGTAAGGGGGAAAAAAGCCATTAAGTACAAAAGCCATTGAAAATGAATGCATCTTCGTATAATGCAAATATATTAAAGCGGCACTACTTTTCCACCTTAATATCATATTTCCAGAGTCATTGTGATGGTACATCAACTTCCAACAGGTTTAATGAACCTCTGTCATGGTCTGAGGGGTCTGTATCGCCTTCACTGGCACTATGTAACTTTGAGGAGCATGGTAGGAACCCCGCCACACTAAAAAACTACACATTTTTACAGCTTTACGGCATACGTAACTTCCCCCTCCTTCCCGATTCGCAGTCGAGACGAAAATGGGCGGGGCTTGGAGCGCAGCTCCACAGGAGCTGGTAACCCATGCTGTGTTGTCGCTGCAGCAGCTCCACACAACAGACGTGGGGAAAAGATCCTAATGGTTTAACTTTTCACCGGTTTCCTGCTCGGAGCCAGAACCACGGAGGCCAAGTATCCGAGATAACAAATTAAAAGAGTAAAAGAGTCGTCGGCTCGCTTGGATCGCGGCTGTAACGAGTCCGACCAAACATAACGTTCCTCAGTAAACAAACTAACACGCACACAGACGGGCGTCGGATCAAAACAAGGGTTTATTAAACCACAAACAAACACTCACAGACCGGGGTCGGATCATTCAAACAGGTTTTATTCCCTACTTCTCCAGCTAAACGCAGTTGTTGGCCAGCTCTCTGCGGTGCGATTAATTTTGTTGAGGAAAAAATATTAACTTTTTGATTTGTAGCTGCAGAGGAAAAAAATAATCTCACGAGGAAAAAAAAATATTGCTCACGCCTCGGAGCCTCTTCAGCATAATATGGCAAAGAAAAGAAAAGTAAGAGTAATACAAAACATGTACTGTATGTTGTACTATTATACTAATTTATTGAAACACATGGCGAGTCAAACATTTACCAAAGCAGCTGCCAAACACTCCTAAATAAGGTAGCCGGAGACGTGGGTTCTGCAGAACTGCGGCAGTAAATCCTTCTAAAGAGTGGCGCTCTGACGAGGAGCTCCATTCTTCAGTAGGGATTTCATATGGATCCAGATCGTTAATAATCATTACTTTCTCCATATACCACTCCCTGGCTTCTTTGTTTAAGGTATCCCGGTAAATTCCAGTTCCTTTCCAGCAATTTAACATAATTTTTTTTGCGTTCCGTCTGTTCACTTGGTGAAACAGAAAAGCGTCCCGTCTTCTCTCAAAACAAATGCACGCGACGGGACAGGAGTTTTCCGGCAGTACGCGCTGGTGCTCATGGGAAATGTAGTTCTTTCTGGTAAAACACTACCGATTTTGTCCAAAAGATGCCGCCAAACTCAGAAAAGCTGAAAGTTACGTTGTGCTGCTTTAAAGAACCATATATGTGTACTATTGAGCATTAAGATTAAGTGTTTCAGAGAGCAGAAGATATGATGACTAGTTGACTATATACTTCAGAGGCATGTTATCATTTATCCTAACCTTTATTGGAATGTACATCCAAGTTTAGTTGCAGGAATCTGAGGGAACGGATGTAAGAACAAAACTGGACAAGAACATCTGAAACAACCACAACCAAATTCACTCTATCCGGACGGTGCAATTTAACTGGATCGTTTCTTTTTAAAGGCTGAAATGAAAAAGAGTAACGAGGCTGTTTTTAAAATGTAAGGAGTAAAAAGTACAGATAATTGCGTTAAAATGTAAGGAGTAAAAGTAAAAAGTCGTCTGAAAAATAATTACTCCAGTGAAGTTTTCTACACAAAGTAAGTTAACGAAGTATTTGTACTTCGTTACTTGACACCTCTGCCGACTCTCCCGTGTTGTGCTGTGTTAACTGGTGCCACACAAACAATCCAAACGAACTGAATCCTTTTATTGGATTATTTAGGATTGTTCAATTTTGCATCAAGAACGCTGGAAAAGCGGTGGCATCAGAATGGCAGTGCCACATTTGGTCGTGTTCCTGGTTAACAAAACAGGATAAAATGAGCTTCACATTTATGGAAATGTTTCCGGACCACAAGAAAATCAGACAGAGATGCTTCTAAAGGAAAAAAAGAGGCTAAAAAAGAAAGGGGTCCACTCAAGAGTCATTTCCTTTTCTCCGTGAAAGCATCAGGACTCACGGCGCTGAGACGCGAGCGTGAGTGACAGTCTGACAGGTTCTTTCACTTCCTATTCTCCAGGGCAAACATATTCTAAACAAGACACAAATCTTCTGAATGTTCTTTTCCCCTTTCCTTGACAAATCAGGAGATAATTAACTTTTCTTTGAGGCCCGTCTGTGTCACAGCAGCAGATGCTGCTGATTTTCACGCCACTTAAACACTTAGGAGGCTGGAAGTTTTGTGCTGCTGGAGCTTCTCACGCCTGGACGTGCTAGCGGAGCGTCTCTTAGCTTCAGCCATTAAGGTGGGGAGGATATTTATTAACAGAGCTCCACTGTTAACATCACATTCTGCAAGTTCTGATTAAACGTCCTTTACTGCCCGGTTTGTGATGATTTTGCTGCATGTGACCTGACCCGTCTTACCCTGCTTGGTGGTGTCTGAGACTAGGGGTGGGCAAAAATATCGATATGGCAATATATCACGATACTTTTCCAGCCGATTCAATATCGATATTCAAAATTTGAATATCGATTTTTTTTTTTTTTTTTTTTTTTTTTTTAATTTTAAAATTTTTTTTTTTTTTTTTTTTTATCCCCGATTTCTTCCCATTATATCACCCAGTGCTCCTACCTAAGTGACAGTCCTGGGCATTGCCACTCTCTACACTGAGCTCAGGTTTTATTTCACGTTTTATTTCATTTTATAATTTATTTTTTATATAACACAATTGCCTGTCCTTAAAAAATGAAAAATAATGGACAGAGGTTTATTTATTTATGGATTTATATCTATACTGACTGATCACTGTGCCTATCCTTGGTTTTAGTACCCATCTTTCTTGTGTTTATTATCATTTGCCACATAATTAAAGCAACCTCATACTAAATTTAATGTTAATTTCATATGATGTAAATAATATGAAAAACATATACAATATGTTGTAACTTTAGCTTGTATAGTTATAATGAAACATTGTTTTGACTCAGTTTGTCCCATGAATTGTCACTATAATCTGATGAACGTGCAACTCGGATTTTAAGATCCATCACTATCATCTGATGTACATATATACAACTTGGATTTTAAGATGTGTAATGCATTTTTTAATTTTTCGGTGAACTATGTAGAATATAATAATCGGGATATCGCATAATCGGGATATCGCAATGTGTATCGTATCGTGGCTCAAGTATCGTGATGCGTATCGTGAGGTCCTTCCCAATACCCACCCCTATCTGAGACGCAGCTTAAGTTGAACAAAATCTACAAACTTTCTGACCTCCATGGGGAAAAAAAATGTTTTAAACAGATTTGATAAAATA
Source organism: Cololabis saira (assembly GCF_033807715.1). NCBI lineage: Eukaryota > Metazoa > Chordata > Actinopteri > Beloniformes > Belonidae > Cololabis > Cololabis saira. Next base: position 33,458,105 of record NC_084602.1, read on the forward strand.
ATTTGTTCAATTCAGATATAAAGAAAGCACTTCTGTTAATTGTAAACAGCACGCAGGGACAAAGCAGCCTAACACACATTAGTTATGGGCTGTCAAGTGAAAGCATGTGCTATTTAGTAAGCAAAGCCAATAAAGTCATCTGCAGAATCTATTTTCTCTCATGATTCTCTTATCTCTGGTAAGTACAAATACATAAATCTAATGCAGAAACACTGGAAAGGCTTCCAGGGAGGAATACAAATGGCCAGATCCAGCCGCTGATGCATGCTAATGAAAGTGCGTGGTGCTCCGTCGTGGATGTTTAGACACAGCCCTGTTGAGTGCTCTTTCATGTTACTTTGCTGTAAGAAGGAAGACTGCAGCGACGTCCTCTGTGCTGAATTTTACAAATATTTTAGGGACAGGGCCCGTCTGCACATCTGACTAAATGTGATAAGATAATTATATGGTCCCCGGAGCTGCGGCCCTCTTGAGGAGAGGATCACAGGGGGTGCAAATGGCTTTGACTGCGACGTTGTCAAAAGCATCACACTGAATAGAATAACATCACGTTTACTGTATTACTAGAAGTCAAAAGTTTGGAGAGGTTAAAGATTTGGGTGTACTGAATCACACAGGAGGAAAAGGGACTGCATCTCCACAATTATGACTGATGTTGTACTGTTTTTATTTTAATTTTTGTTGCAGCGGAAACATAAGAAAATAATTCTCGAATGAACGAATCTACAAATCTGTACAAGGAGCTGATTGATGTCTTTTTGATTAAACTGGCGTGCCTTTCAGACAGACTCAGCAGTGACACTGACAGCCAGACGCGAGCTCCCGACATCGCTGGGTCCAACCACAGCCCAGTACGTGCTCTGGAGATATCGAGAACTCTTGTTTATGTCTTTACATGATGATTTACCTGGCAAATAACGTGATTTGTAAGGAAATGACCTACAGTATCCAGAGTGTTGGACCTTTACATTTCTGTCAGCGAGGATGTGGAACACCTCGGCTACAAAGACGAACACGTCCTCTTTTCAAGGTGATCCGTGTCAGGAAATTTGAGGAAGAGTGGGTCCAAAATGTTTTGGACCATCAAGGGAAAGATTTTGAAACTAGTGAAACAAACTTTAATGGGTTATTTACGGTGGCCGAGACCCGCCATTGCTGAAAATAAAAGTAACGCTGCAAACAGAAACAAATGCCGCTGCAAATAAAATAAACGCTGCAAACAAATAGAAACGCTGCTGCAAATAAAAAAAACGCTGTAAATATAACGAAACCCCGCTTAAAATAAAATAAAAAATGACGCAAATAAAAAAGCCACAACGGAAGTGAATTACCCGGGGCTGTTTTTGCCGATGCACCGGTGTTTTTATGTGAGAGGTGTTGTTGTTTTTGTTGTTTTTATCATTTTTTTTTTCTCTTTTTTTTTATCTTTAATAATAATGCCAAGAATAATCTGTGTGTGGGTAACAATAGTTATTTGTAAGAATGTGAAGTTGCAGCTGTGTGTGGTGGTCAGGGACTTCTCCTCTCACGTAAAAAACACTGGTGCATCAGCAAAAATAGTCCCCGGTAATTCACTTCCGTTGTGGCTTTTTTATTTGCGTCGTTTTATTTTCAGCGGCGTTTCTTTTTATTTGCAGCGTTTCTTTAATTTGCAGCGGCGTTTGTTTCTGTTTGCAGCGTTACTTTTATTTTCAGCAATGGCGGGTCTCGGCCACCGTAGTTATTTCCCCACGGACTCCATACTGAAACATAAAAACCAACAAAAGATAGCAACTATATCTTTACCTAAAATACACTTGTAAATGGTCTTTACAAGCACATACAATGTATTTTGAAAATGTTTCATTGATTTAGAGATATATTGTTTTTCCCAGGTAAAGAATACTCATTTGCCGTCTCACACGTCACACCGCTCATGTTCAGCTCTGCAACGCGGCACACCGTTACGAGTGTGCCGAACACATCAGGTCCTGGCAGAGCCATGGATCACTTTCCTGCACGCGTCATCCAAGGCTAATCTACCACGTCCTGCAGCGAAGGCTGGACAATGTGAGATGTGGCTGTCATCGGTTTAACAGGGCTCCTGCCACGTGATTGATGAGTTCTGAGCTCAGAAAGTTTAACTGCTCGCTTAAGACTTCGGCACAGATATGTCGCCAAAGGACGAGGCTTGTCACAAAGGATCATGACTGACATTTCCTCCGTGGTCAGACGGTCGTTTCATAAAGACAAGGACACGGTGACTCATTGTTTAAGGAAGAAGTGATGGGAATGATTTGGAGAGGAGTGTTTCGCTGTGCATGTGTCTGTGCATCTCTCATGTAGATAGATGTAAGACGCAACCAGTTCATGAAACAGTTTCTCCATGGTTACAGCTAAGTGGAAAAACCTCCTGAATCATCTTTTTCACAGCGTTGCTAGGAAGAGCAGCTCTGTTTCCTCTTTCCTCCAGGTAACTGAAGGGAGAGTCAAATAGGCCTGTGTTGAAAAAATTGATTTCCCAATTCTAAATCGATTCTCATATTAATTCCTTCAAAATCGATTCATATGCCTAAAGATCGATTTTCTTTTTCTTTTTCTTTTATTTATTTATGTATTTTTTTTTCATCATTACATTACAACTTTTGGTTATTTCTTTGTTTATCCCCAAAAAAGGAATGTTTTGTTGGACACGAGAATAACTGGTGCCATGTTTTTGCCTTTAAATATGTTTAAAGGTATGAAAACATTAACGTGTTAGGTTATAATTGCATAAATTGTCTATATTTCATTACTTTATATACTGTCTTGGGGTTACATTTGTAAAAAATGCTAAAAACCAAAGGCTCAAAAATTAAAAACCAAAATAGACCGAAAATGGAACAAATAAAAACGGAATGTGGGAAAAAATAAAACCGATTTCATCCGTCACTGTTTCCTCCCTGGATCTGTTTGGTAATTCTGACCCACATGATGTTTCTGAAAGCAGTTCTATCAGCATTCTGGGAGCTGATTGGTCCTTACAGCATCATTAGCATCATATAATTCATGCAACAGTTCAAAAAACTGTTTTAATAACACTAACCCAAATCAATATCGGAATCAAATCGAATCAAATCTTGATAATCGATTCTGAATCTTAAGAATCGGAATCGAATCGATTCTTGACATTTGAATCGATCCCCAGCCCTAGAATCAAAGCTGTGGGTTGAACATATTTCATAGTAATGACAATATGACTCTCCAGCTACATTACACAGTGTTTGAAGTCCGTAGTAATTACTGAACATAAACATTGATTGATTTTTAGTGTTTTTCAGTTATTTGAGAGGAGAATCTTAAAGTCACACAAAGCTGCAAATGATGAATGTGTTCTGGGAGTTGACAGCGATGAATGATTGTAGAAACAGCTACAATCATCATCAGAGTAATATGTTATATAAATATCAGTTAAACACTCACATGCATTTTAATCACATCCACATTCCCATCGTAGTTTTTGGTATTCCCAGCTCGGGGCTTTCCCATAAATTTGCTAAATGCCATTTTTTGCGTTATGAATAATAAAGATTAAAGATTTTACAACAGGAAAAACGATGAATCATGGCTCTGTTTTCATCAAATCACAACCGTTTTAATCAAATCAGATACAAACTGATGAGATGTTTGGATAAGCCTGCTCTCGGCTGCTCATTCCACATCCATTTCTGCCGCTGCATTCTTCAGTTCACATCCATTTCCCCCACGTCAGTTTTTATCAAATGATTCTTACTTTCACTTACATGCGCCAGTGAAGGTCCCACCCACACAATTCAGCTCAACATCCAGTAAAACTTATGGATTTGCATTTCAATCACAAACTTGTTTTACTTGCAGTTCAACTCTCAAGCGCGGGGTCTACTGTTCTGCTCTCAAATCTCCCTTTTTTATTTTCAAGATGGTTTTGGTTCACAAAAGTTTGACAAAAAACGAAAGGTGCATTGACATTTTGATTTTATAAAATTGCAGGAGCAGAAAATAGAGAATGACGGTTTCTGCGCTGTATGGGAAAGAAAACTATTTATATTTACATCAAATCACAGTGGAAATAGGAAGAAATTGAAGGCAAAGTGAAGGGCTGCAGCATTACCTCGCCAGAGAGCATCATATCTTTTAAGGCTCGCTGCAAGAGAGATGGAGGCACGTTCTTTGCTTCAGCTCAAAAAGTATCTTTAAAACCCACTTCAGTCTGTGTTTTTCCATTTTTACCTTTCCTCTATCTCCCCACAGAGTTAAGTGGAGACAGGAGCGGCTAATGGCAGATAGCTGCTGCTGGACCTTTCACAGTCACACCTTTTTAGTCCTTTCAGAAAAGTTTGAATGTGTCGAAAGGTATAATTAAAAACTTCAATCCGCAGTTCCTCCATTAAATTTGAACCTCTATCTCACAAATGTAAGTACAACACAAACTTTCAACTTCACTGTTTTCAGGAAACACTGAAAAAAAAAGGCAAGTGAAAGGCAAACGGAGACAGAAAGGTTATTGGATATGACAGGTGAGGTCAAGGTGTCAGGATTTGTCTATTAGAGTAGGATGCAGCAAGGGCTTCGTCTTTCCAAGCAAAGATGAGATGTGACAAAGCCCTTTGTGTCAAACTCCATCACAGAGTCTCTTCCAGCATCTGCAGGGCAGAAACTAAAAAGATTCGGGGAGTCTGGGGAAATCTAAGTGCATAAAGGCCAAGGCCAGCGGCTATTGTTGCATGTGGGTAGCTTTCAGGCCGTCAGCCGATGCTGCGTTAGAGACTGAATAGCCACCGCGGCCACTAGGACCAGATGGGCTTGTGGACCATGTGGTTTTATCGGTTAAAAAAAAACCAAAGTGCAATTTTTGGAATACCACCGGATTTTGGACTTTTGACCGGAAAACAGTCTAGAATGGTAGCATTTACCACACTGATAGCAAGACGTAGAATATTGTTGGGGTGGAAATCCCCAAAGCCTCCTTCTATTGCCTTATGGCTCAAAGATATTATGGATTTCTTAAAATTGGAAAAAATAAAGTTTACAATTAGGCCCCGTTTACACATAGCCGGGTATTTACAAAAACGGATATTTCCCCCTCTACGTTTTGAAAAATTCCATCGTTTACACAAGATCGTTTTCAAAATCTCTTCGTTTACACGAACCCGCATAAATATTCTGTTAAGGGGTGCTATGAGCAGCCAAACCTGCAGGGGGCAGTGTAACGAGAAGCGTAAATTCATGCTAGCCAATCAGAGTCCTGGAAAAACGTCAACAAATGACACGTGAGAAGCCTGAATAATATGGTTCCGCGTTAAATCGACGGCGTAGCCTACGTACGGTGTGCGTCGCCGCGTACCCTACGCCGTAGGCTCTGTGTTGGTGTAACGCGGAACCATAAATCAGCCTTGACTGCCAGTTACTTCCAAGACGGAACGAGAGTCTTTGGTTTGGAGTGACAGAGAAGTGGAGTTACTTTTAAGTGTGACTTTAGAATATAAAACAGGTAAAATACAAGAAAATATTGACGGCGGCCAAACTAATTGTAAACACAGGTCGCACACATGATGCTGGTGACGTTTCTGTTGCATGATGTGACGTTCTGAAGCCTAAATCTCCGTTTTCCTCTGTTTAGACGCAAACGTGAAAACTGAGTTTTTGCAAATCTCCACTTTGGCCGGAGTTTTCAGAAATGATCGTTTTTGGTGACTTTGAGCTTCGTTTCTGTGTAAACGAACAGCCAAAACGCATGAAAACGCCTCGGTTTTTGCTCCGTGTAAACGGGGCCTTAGAGGTTCATTAGAAAGGTTCTTCTCGAGCTGGCAACCATTTATTACTTATTTTGAAAATTTGAGAGTACTTCCAAAGGACTGAGCTGATGTCTTTGTTTTTTTTCGTTTTTCTATCCCTAGAAATAGTAACAGCCTAATTACTAATACATTGGTATATAACTCTGGGGGTGATATATGACAACATTCCGACTCAAGTGTTTACTAGTATAACTTGTGACTACTACTGGAATTGCTAATTATTGATCTAAGAAATAATTATTAATCTCTGGATAACCTATTTCGGTTTCGTTTTCATTTTATCTTCTTATTTAAGTTTACATTCATTGCACTACTACTACTTTTTTGTTATGTCACTATATTAGTATCTTTTTATTTACTATTTTTTTTTCATTTTTAATATTATTATTTATTTTATTTTTTATTTTTTTTGCTATTCCCAAAGGAAAATTAATGATGATAACCGTGGGGGTAGGGATGGGGAGGAAAAAAAAAAAAAAAAGGTATGTTCATCTGTTTTGCTCTGTATTGTGGAAACAATCTGCCAATAAAAAAAACAAAAAAACAAAGTGCAGTGGTTCAAAAACCACCGTCCCTGACCACAGACTGCAGCTGCTGCTCCCAGAGCTGCAACCCTGAAAAATGTATCACAAGGAGGGAGTCGCGTATGAACTCTGATTATCTGCTTCTCTGTGTGAAAAGATGAAACGCCCCCGTACGAGAGGAGCGGCGTTCCTGCCAGAGACGTGAGATGAAAGAAGCAGGTTTATCTCCGATGGGCAGAAAGACAGTGGGCACAGGTTCTGCTGCCAGATGACGTGTTTTAACTCGGCTTTGGGGAGAAATGGACACCAGGTTCCATTCGCCAGGGATGCCAGAGACTAGGGATGTGTGGGGGGGCGTCAGTGTCCTGAGCAGCGGTGACTTGCACATCTGTCCATGTAGGAAGTAGGGCTGGGGATCGATTCAAATGTCAAGAATCGATTTGATTCCAATTCTTAAGATTCAGAATCGATTATCAAGATTTGATTCGATCCGATCCGATTCGATTCCGATATTGATTTGGGTTAGTGTTATTAAAACTGTTTTTTCAGCTGTTGCATGAATTATATGACTGTAGTTATGCAACATATTAATACTAGTATTATATTGAGAGCAGCAAGTATTGCAGCTAATGATGCTGTAAGGACCAATCACCTCCTAGAATGCTGATAGAACTGCTTTCAGAAACATCATGTGGGTCAGAATTATCAAACAGATCCAGGGAGGAAACAGAGACGGATGAAATCGGTTTTATTTTTTCCCACATTCCGTTTTTATTTGTTCCATTTTTGGTCTATTTTGGTTTTTAATTTTTGAACATTTGGTTTTTAGCATTTTTTGCAAATGTAACCCCAAGACAGAATATAAATTAATGAAATATAGACAATTTATGCAATTATAACCTAACACTTTAATGTTTTCATACCTTTAAACATATTTAAAGGCAAAAACATGGACCAGTTATTCTTGTGTCCAACAAAACATTACTTTTTTGGTGATAAACAAAAAAATAACCAAAAGTTGTAATGATGAAAAAAACAAAACATAAATAAAAGAAAAGAAAAAAAACCCAAAAAATTAAAAAATCAATCTTTAGACATATGAATCAATTTTTAAGAATATATATAAGAATCAATTTAGAATTGGGAAATCGATTTTTTCAACACAGGCCTAGTAGGAACGGTGCAGAGACTGATGGTGGAATTCTGGAGAGAGATGTGCTCTTCTTTTATTTCAACAGGACGATACCAGACCTGATTCTGCAGAATTACAACAGCAAGTGTGTGTGTGTGTGTGTGTGTGTGTGTGTGTGTGTGTGTGTGTGTGTGTGTGTGTAAACAATCAGCAGCAAGAACAGAAATTATTTCCTCTTGAAAAGCTGAAATAAATGAGTATTCTCGGTTCCCACATGAATAAACAATGTAATTATGAGAAAGCTGCAATGGAATGGTAAACAGTTCTTCCTCCTAACTTTTGACTTCATATTTCTACACTCAATAAATACTTAGTAAAAAGCAACACAGTTGGCCGGCAAAAGCGCTGAAAAGTATTCCTGCCCCCTTCCCAGCTTGTGTGGGTTTGGAACCAGCAGTGGGATAAATGTGGCGTGTGTTTGTGAAGAGAATAACTCATTCTGCAGGTTTCAGTTGAGATGATTTGTTCCGGTCTATATCCCTCCATTAAACAAATGTTGCAAAGCAATCCAAATGGACCACAATAAAATCAAATTTAAGATTTCAACAGCACAACCTGTGTTCTCATCATCCCGCCGAACAGAAACACATTTACTGCCATCCATAAACCCTGCAAATGGATCAAATGCTGCAACCAATTTACTGACACCCATCAGCAAATTAGTATGGAGCGCAGCCACGAATGGTTTTGACATTACCTTTCAGAGGAAAGAAGAAGGGGAATCCGTCTGGGCCCAGGAAGGACGTGCCGTCGTCACCGTCTTGTTTGGGGTTGTCATTTAGGGACGTGTTTCCACCTACGATACGAAATCAATAGCATAGTCAGCAGAAATAGAAATTATGATTAAAATGTTAATAAAGTAACATTTTAATAGGGGTGTAATGATACACTAATCTCACGATACGGTACGATACACGATATTGAGGTCACGATAACGATACGATATTATAGCATTATTTTTTAACAACCTTGATAGAGGAATATGACTGGAAAAAATTGTCTTTTATTTGAAAGACACATAATACAAAACAATGCTGTGCGTTTGCCCTATTGTTACAGTTTGTAATGCTTTATAACTGTTTAAGTTTTAAAGACAAAGCCAGGCCAACCATTTTCCACAAACTGAACTAAAAGTAAATGTCAGGTTTGCATTATGCATCTTCAGTTTCATACAAGTACAAATATTTTGCCACAAACTGAATAGTTTCTCTCATGTATGATTTGACTTTTTTCTTTTCCAGAAATTTAACAACTAAAATTAAATAAATAAATAAAAGTACATACATACATACAATTTTACATCATAAAAAAGATTGATTCATGCTCACCTTATAAGTGTAAGAGGAGATTTATTTTTGTTAAGAAGGTTATTTTGGTAATTCAGGGTTCATTATTTTATAAATATATTCTTTATATTCTGTAAATCAGGGACTATAATTACACTAGTCAGTTTATCTGTAGTGATTCTGTTTTAGATTGGGCGGAGTGATACGCCACAGTACGGCACTAGGTGCTGTGTTGATGTTCTAAAATCCTACGCTGTTGAGCGAACATTGAAGTACACGCAAACTCACGCAGAAGTTTCCCCGTGTTTATCCTACTCACGACCCCAAAAAGGTTTAATTTAATAAGGTAAGGCTTAACTCTACACCAGACTTAAATAAGTAAAGGTTCAGGCCTCAAAACAGGACCGCAAAACGGGACTACTTTCTTCTGAGCGGAGTAATATTTTGGTCCGCGCGGAACACAATAGATTAATATTAATAACCCAATATCGCAATACAGTTTGTCACCTCCACGACACGTATCGTGACGTTTTTGTATCGCGAAATTTCGTGGCACGATATATTGTTACACCCCTACATTTTAATGACAATTTTGAAAGTTTCCACCCCTTCATTCACTTTTGTTGGAATGTACAGTATAATATTGATAGAAACAAACATCTTGTCAACTGGCTCTAAACTAATTGTTTTTGACATGTTATGGAAAGAAGTTTGGCTGCGCATCACTCCCTATGCATGTGGGACGCGTGCACGGATCTGGTTGCATCCTCAAAAAAGGACAGATAATTCAGTTTCTTAGCTCCTGGAAGACAGAAGTGTGGGGAAAGAAAACAACTTTGTAGAACCGATCACTGGCTCATTTTGGGCTGTTTCCAAACCGTGGCAGTGAAATGCCAAAGCAATCTTTGCTAAACTTCCCCGGACAACATTTGGAGGGCCGGGACGTGCTCGGGTTCTGGGCAGTTGGGCTACAAATGGCTGGAAACAGTCTTGTTGATACACATGACTGTCGTCTGGAGAGCAGGAGGAGGGATATCATGAGCGGAGGTAATGGTAGTCATCTTGTCCGTGTTTGCAAAGACCTCCTCTTTACTCTCCAGGTCAAACAAACAGTAACAACATATGTGGATATTGTGGATGTAAGTTATTAATGTTAAACATATAACAGATTTATCATCAAGACGGAAACACAGGGATTTCTGCGGATGCACCGTCTGCTATAATCACTAATGTGTCCCTCTGAATTCTGATTTTAATTGCATCGATTTTATGTGCAAAGAGATAAAAAGCGCTGGCATAAATGTCAACAGTGTATGTCTAGAAAGTGGTGTCTACCTCAGACAGCTTCACAACTTCGTACCTTAATCAATTATTTTTAATTCAGAAAATATTTTTGAGAATGATTTCATATTCTACTCATCAAGCACCTTCTGCACCCTTATTTAGCAAATTTAAATTATTATCAATTTTTTCTATTAATATGTTTCAAACATGCCTGTTTATGTTTAAGTTCATTCATTCCAAAAAAGACATTCCAGGCACTTTTCATAATTTTTTTCTGTTATCATCAGATATTCACTCTTATTCAGTTAGAGGTGGGAAGAACTTTCATTTACCTCTTTGTCTTTTACCTCCAGTCACCAATCCTTTATCAAATTCCATGGCCCTCAACTCTGGAACTCTTTAGATACGTCTCTTAAGTTTGCATCATCCTTAAAAATGTTTAGGACCAGCTAGGTGGGGTATCTTTTATCTAGGCAAAATTAATAGGATATTCTAATTGAAATATCCATTTTATGGATATTTTTGTTTGTGTGTTTATTGTGTTTTTCTTTGTTTCTTTTACCTTTTCTTTTTTCCTTTCTTTTCTTTTTCTATTGATTGATTTGTTTTGGTGATTTTGTATTGAGGGGGAGGATTTGTTATAAGCCCTTCGGGCTTCTTTTCCTCTCCTGCACAATTATTTGTCCTTGTATTGTTAATATAATTACTGTTTTATCATTGTGCATATGAATAAAAAAATAAATAAATAAAAAAAAAAGATCTGCTGAAACTGTCACGTTCTTCATAAAAACCAGGTGGCCCCCCACGATGTCCCCCTGGACCCCAGTAGTCATGGACTAACCTCTGTAGCCGCCGCCGCCGCCGCCTGACATGCACCCGCCCCCGCCGCCCCCGAAGCCGCCGTGGGTCTGCCAGAACTTCTGACAGGCCTGCCCCCCCTGGCCCCCGAGCACCAGGGGCCGGCCCCCCTGGCTGACGGGAGGGCTGTCATTCCAGCCCCCGCCTCCACCTGTCAGGGGACACAACGCACGTTTGATGCCGTTGAGTTAGTGCGCGTGGGAAATCAATCAGTGTCAACAAGCGACGACGGCTAAAGCACATCACAGCAGGTCCTCATCATCCACTCCAGTCCCTGGAAAAAGACCTGTTAACACAAGATTACGTAATACCACTGATTCAACACAATCCCCAACTCAACAAAATGTCAATACTCTTCTGTAATTTAAAGGGGACCTATTATGAAAAACACATTTTTCTTGTTTTAACATATATAAAGTGGTCTCCCCTCAGCCTGACAACTCAGAGAAGGAGGAAAGCAACTAAATTCTGCAGTGTCTGTACAGCCGCCCGGATGATCCATCCAGTGTGATGTGGATCTACGAGCCAATAAGATTCTGCTCCCGTCGTTACGTAACCAAAATGCGATTTACATAGACTGCGTTTACATGCAGTCAATAACCCTTTTAAAACCAGAATATTGGCAATAACCCGGTTTTGCACGGCCATGTAAACACCAATAACCCCTTTGAATAACCCGAATATGACCCCTGGGTTACTCCTTTTAAAACCCAACTATTCGGTCATATAAACGCCAAACGGAATATCCCCATCAAACGGAACATGAATTTGTTTTCTGCGCATGCTCTTTTCGCAAAGAATCTTGGTCTTTTGAGTCCAGGAAGTTCTTATAAACATGGAGAAACACAAGACCAGGAGGAGACTAATCACTTCATAAATGTAATGAAGGATATGACTAAGTTTACATGCAGTCAAAATCCGGGTTATTGCTAATATTCCGGTTACTGAAACATTCAGAATAATCTGTTTACATGCGTGGGCAAACAGGGTTATCCCTGTTTACATGGTAATTAATCATTTGGGATATCTGGATCAAACCAGCGACGCGTGGAGAACGTGATGACGCAATTCCCGTCATTTCCGCTTCTTCTTCTTGTATCCAAATTCAAAACAAATGCTGCTCGTGCAATTTTTCGCTCACCTTCTTGTAAATCTCGCTATCCCGGTACTTTCTACTGCCTACAAATGCAGAAATGCTTCATTACATTTATAAAATGATTAGTCTCCTCCTCACTCCAAAAGTGTGGCGTGGTCTTGCATTTCTCCGTGTTTATAAGAACTTCCTGGACTCAAAAGACCAGGATTCCTTGTGAAAGGAGCATGCACAGAAAACAGATTCCTGTTCCGTTTGATCGGTATATCCCGTTTGGTGTTTACATGACCCAATATTAGGGTTTAAAAAGGAGTAACCCAGGGGTCATATTCGGGTTTTTAAAAACCTGAATATGAGCAACTTTGGGTTATTCAAAGGGGTTATTGGTGTTTACATGGCCGTGCACATTTGGGTTATTGCTAATATTTGGGTTTTAAAAGGGTTATTGACTGCATGTAAACGCAGTCATAGATTGGCCTCCGATGCGTGAAACCGCACCCACAACTAACTCCGCCGGCCGGAGCTTCCGCCATTTTTTTGTAGCGGTGTATCGCGTCATTCAGGCAGCCAATCAGCACAGAGCCTCATTATCATAGCCCCGCCCACTCAGAATCCTGCATAGATAATGAGGTTAGAGAATGAGAAGATAAAGACATGGCTCACAGGCTGAATTTCTCATTTATTTAGCAAAAAACAATCAAAAGCTTGTTTTTAAGACATTCAAGGCCTGTTTAAAAACGGTATTAGATGCCATAATAGGTCCCCTTTAAGAAATGCATAGTCATGAGGCGAGCAACACTCAACGCAGAGATTTATGAAGACTTAAATACCTCCAGGGCCCGTGGGTGTGTTTAAAAGTACACTAAACAGCGCAGCAAAAGTGCAGGTGGACACAAACACATGCTTATCCTCCGTGTGCAGGCTGCTCATCCCTGCTCCGACCTGTCGGGACTCTTCCCCAGACAGCTGTCTCACACAAACACACATCAAAGCCGCGTCAGCGTCAGCGTACCTGCAGCGTAAGACTTCCCGTTGCGTCCCAGTTGGCTGGGGTCATAGTCCATTTGCTCCAGCTGGCCCTTTGATTGGCTGCTGTAGCCTCGGCCGCCTCCTCCAGCAGCGATGATGAGAGGGATGAACGCCTCTCCGTCCACCTGTGTCAGCAGCATTAACAGCTCAGGGGTTTTGCAGTGCTACACTAGATCTTAGAAGGAGCTGTTCTGCAGGTTTGGGAAACGCCATTAATGTTTGAAACTTGCTTTCAAACTAAATGAGATTCTCATTATTTGATAGTTTATCACCTGATGTTCGCTAATTACTCACGCCGAGTGTCTTTAGCGTTATAAAGCCAGATGCAGCTGACTGCAGCATCCTCTTTACTGTACAGACATGAGTGTTTTATCTGATCTAAATCCATAGCAAGGAAGCAAATAAGCACATTTCCCAAAACATCAAACTATTTCTTTAAAGAGAAACGTCTGTTCAAAGAAGAAGGACAGGAAAAGTATTTTGCATTAGCACACCGAGAGTAAATCGGTGTTTCAAACTTTCAGTTTTTCTCCATTTTCTCTCTTTGATAGAAAATTTGAAAAAATATTTAATTTATCAAATATGTTCATGGTAAAGGCTGACAAAGTAAGGTTTTTCCATCATGTGGATTTACTGTAAGAAAATGTACATAAGCTTTTAGGATAAGGATAATTGTTGTTGCGCATAACTGGAAAGAAATGTCTTTATTCTCATTAAAGCTGATTTCTTTATCTGAGAAGTCGAGGGTCATTATTTATGAAAGATAAAACGGTTTCAAATGAAACTCATGAAATCTTTGAATGATATAAATTACATTTTTAATATTACAGACCATAAACATTCAACAGGTATCAGCTTTTCTGGATCTGACAAATATGTTTTTGGAGTTCTCAAAACTGAACTTTATTTAGTTACACTGATATAATGACACAAAAAACCAACCTAAAAGACTGCATTAAAGGATTATTTAAAAAACAACAAAAAGAAAATTCACATGAAATTGAACATTTAAGTAATGTTGTTCGGGATAATACATTTTTTGGTGTTTCTAAATTTGACGTTAATAAAGGAATAACAAAGTTTTAGTTATTTTATGGAGTTGGTCAAATTTAAAGAATATTTATATTATATTTAGTCTGAATTAGTATATGAAACCATAAGTTTTCCTGTTCACCCAAAAATGTGCGGTCGCTGTGCTCATGACGGCCGACTGCTGCACCGTTGTCAGATAAAGGCGCCAACTGAGCAACAACGCAATTAAATATTACGAGCAATATTTCAGGAGATTTTGTTTAAATTTGTTACTTTAGAAATACAGTTTTTCACAATTGTTTCAACACATTTATTGGAACATCAGACACAAAGTGCACAACCTGAAACTCATGTTTCAGGTGGCTGAACCAATCCTGCTGAACTCCAAGCACGTTTACTGCTCTAGACTCAAATTCCCATTCCATACCACACATTTCTCACGACACTACACACAATTCCCAATATCCTGCACACTCTTCCTGAATTCCCTCTCTTGCTGATCACACAGAACACACAGTCAATCACATTTCTAAACTCCAAAGGCTGTTGTGCAATATGCAATCAGCAATTTGCCATTGAATTCATATTCATTGATGAAGCGGGGTTCAACCTTGTAAAAAGAAGTCGCCGAGTGAGGAATATCATCGGCCAGCGTGCCATCACAGAGGTCCCTGGCCAACGTGGAGGGAACATAACAATGTGTGCTGCCATCAATTTGATTGATTTGATTTGATATGTTTATTTGGTCACGTTATAGAAGTCAGTAGTCAATACAAAGTTGTTTTTTTGCACGTATATCAAACAAGGACCAAAAGGTGTAGACTGCAGCCAAAGCTTATTTTGTCTACCCTTTTACTGTAACACAATGTAACATAGTGCAAACTGGAATCAATCACCACGGCGTCCTCCATCACCACGCCACCCTTGGCTCCTACAACACTGCACTTCTTCTAGCATTCCTACTCATACTGTAAAATATTACGTATTTGTTGTTACAGTAAAGAATTGTGTGTTGTTTTCCATTTGAGTAGCCTATACATAAGAATACTATATGGTGATATATTACATCCAACAGCTGAAGGTGTAACACTGAACATACAAATGCAGGATTCTACTGAGACATTCATATAATGTTTTCCATTCATACTATAGTGTCTTCCATTCTGCACATCAGTGTTCAGTGGGTGCTTAGAAATGTCTACTCAAATAATGTATGTGTTTGGCATTTGAGAAGGAAATACCATTTAGTGAAGAGTTAACACTGTTTTGAAGGTAGAGTGTGCTTTTGCAAGAGAAGTGTAGGATTTTGCATTTTGTGTGTGAGTTTTTTAATTTTTGTTTAGAGTTTTGAGAAAGTGAGGTAGTCTATCAGGAAATGTGTTTAAACAAATGTGAAAAACTGTAATAAATGCTCACCAAATGTAATATATCACCGTATAGTATTCTTATGTATAGGCTACTCAAATAGAAAACAACACACAATTCTTTACTGTAACAACAAATAACATTTTACAGTATTTGGACTCAAAATGTGCAGTCCACTGGACATCACAGCAGCTGCTCACCTCTCTCAATATTGCACCATCCATTGTTCTCCAAACAGACCAGGAGCTCACCTGTGACCCTTTTATGGCAAATTGCTGATTGCATATTGCACAACAGCCTTTGGAGTTTAGAAATGTGATTGACTGTGTGTTCTGTGTGAACAGCAAGAGAGGGAATTCAGGAAGAGTGTGCAGGATATTGGGAATTGTGT
>NC_084602.1:33474450-33536950 GCF_033807715.1 Cololabis saira
CGAGGCTGTTTTTAAAATGTAAGGAGTAAAAAGTACAGATAATTGTGTGAAAATGTAAGTAAAAGTAAAAAGTCGTCTGAAAAATAATTACTCCAGTGAAGTATAGATAACCAAAGTTTCTACTTAAGTAAGGTAACGGAGTATTTGTACTTTGTTACTTGACGCCTCTGCAGAGCTGAAACCTGAACTACCTGCAGTCTCTCTGTGTTCGCCTGCTCTCCATGTGCCCTTTTCTGCATGATCTGACTCGGGCTAATTGATGACTAATTCGGTGGGTTTTTGAGTGTGAGCGAACATGTTTATCTGCGTCTTTGTTAGCTCTAGGAAGAACTGACAGCCCGTCCAGAGAGGAGTCTGCCTCCCAGACAATGCCCCTGCTCCACGGGCTGCAGACCCCGCCATGCTTTACAGGAATGTGTGGGTGGAACTAATGGACGAATTGATGGAAAAATGCTAGCTTTTTGTTGTCATTCAGCAAACGGTGGGATTGCCAGCGGGGGCCTTTCAGCATAAAAGATGGAACGCGCAGCATGTCACATGCCGTGGAGCACACCATTTGGCTCGAAAAAGAGCTGCACAATTGCAGATATATACGTCCCGTACACTCTAACGTGTGCAGAGAGATGCATGGAAAAAGAATCAACCTAAAAGCACTATGCTAATTTCATACATTTACAATGAAACATCTCGGTTTGAAGGAGAGAGGACATATTCCTGAAAGGAAAACTTTGTGTAAACAACCTCATATTGCAACAGGGATTTGTTTTGAGTGTCGCTGCCAATTTCAAGATTCAATTTAGTCCATTACAAGAAGCTACTGGCGAAGCATTTCCTTCTGTTATTTTCGATTTCTTTTTGTTTTGTTTTGTTTGAGAAATAAAAACTTAAGTTATGTCTAATGAACATGTTTTGTTGTTTCAAACATTTATTACTCTCATTTGGTGAGAAAAATAATCCTTTTTGAAATACCTGAAGAAGGAAAAGATTTTCTTTATTTTCATAAAAGCGTGCACCAGGCTGGAGTGACATTAAGGTGCACATCAAACATATTTCCACTGGAGAAAACAAGAAAACTGTATCTATATTTTCCCACTAATACACTCCTGCATGAGCCAGGGTTGCTGTGCCTCAGCGTCTAGTTCAGAGGAAATTGAATCAGTTATATTAATTCAATTTTGGGAGATTTGGAGGTTGACAGAGAAGGATATTATCCCCGTCTCCCCCAGTCTACGCATTTCATTCCACGACATGGCATAATGAAGTTAAAAATCACAGAGTGGAGCTGTGTCATTTCCAGACATGTTTGAGCTGATTTGGGAACCGGGTCCCTCTGCGGACATGTGAGACACATTTACCCGAGTACGCTTTATGAAACAAGAAAACAACAACCGGCAAATGAGAAGGTTCCTCGGCATTATGAACTTAACTTTTCACGCTCCATTTATATATGATCATAGAACTCTGAACTCTTAGAAATAAGGTAACTGGGTTGATGAAATAATATGTCAAGAAATTATACAATATGCTTTTTTTTTTAGAGGTAATTGGTTTAATTCACCGTACGAATTGTTACAGATTACTTAAGTTGTTACAGATTACTTTTGTAATACTGTATTTGACCCGGTCTTTGTACGTTTTAACCGTATAGAAACGTAATTTTCGTCAGTTGTGTGAAATAAGACCTGGAAACAGGCATTGTGGCAAATAATTGTCAAATTGGTTTAATTCACCTTACAAATTGTTACAGATTACTTTTGTAATACTGTATTTGACCCGGTCTTTGTACGTTTTGACCGTATAGAAACGTCATTCTTGCCATTTTAAGAATGAGATGTACCTGCTGTACTCTACTGCCCTTACTTTTCAACAACTTGTGCTTTTCTTTTTTATTACTTTACCTCTTTTCTTATAATTTTATTTGTTATTTACTGTTTAATTGTGTCTTGCCGCTTTTAATGTTGATGTAAAGCACTTTGAATTACCTTGTACAGAAACTTATGCTGCTACTCCTGATAAATACTGGCACTGTCAATGTCCAAATACACCCTAAAGAATGTTTCTTTTTTTTACAAAAATTGCCTTTTGCACTACCATCTTAGTACTAGTAAATGTTGTATTTATGCGACCTTTTTAGGAAATGTCTTGTCTATCTGTTGTGCCTGTGCACTTTACTGTATATGTTTCACCGAGGGAAGTGGGAAACGTCCTCTCGATTCCTTGTATGCCTTGACATGACAAAGCTACTTTGACTTTGACTTTTGTGTTGAATTGTGCTATACAAATAAACTTGCCTTGCCTTAATTTAGAATAGGATAGAAAAACAAGAATATAGACTGTGAAATTCTGTGTAATTGCTTCGATCATAGAAAATAAAAGACCAAGTACCTTCTCCAAGACTTCAGAAGTCTGATCCACAGATTTATAAGTCATAAATGAATGAATAAATACATGAATAACACATAGAAGTGGTACTTACCCATGGTGCAGTTGGTAGTGAAATAAGGTTCGATGGTGGCGGTGTCGTCCGGTAGCATCCTCTGATCGTAGTTGGCTGAGATCCGGAAAGGGGCTCCTCCGCTGGTCCCCAGAGTGAGGTGCACCACTGCCCAGCTGCCAAGCAGAGAAAGCAGGAGGAGGGTGAGAGCGAGCAGCAAGCACCACGGCTGACAGAGAGGCCTGCACCATCCGCGGGGGTTGGGGGTCAGGGTGGCCTGGGCCTGCTCCGCCGGAGCCCCTAGAGTGTCAGAGACGGGACTGTCCAGGCCGTCGCCGGACGCCGACATGGGGGTCTCCTCATCCCCTTCCATTTTGGGAGCACCCCTCTCTTTCTTTGTCTGTTGATGCATCACCCACACTCTGAGCCCACCTAAACTCTACAGGTGGATGCTTAAAGATATTCCAGTGTACGGTGGCGCCTCAACGAGTTAACGGACAGAATTTTTAAAGCCACAATTGCAGCAGATCCTGTGCTGAGAAACAACAACACCGTCAGGTGAAGTTCTTGTGCGTGAACGAGCTGCGGTCCTGCGCTGAATGCTGTCCTCCCTCAACCACTGTCTGTCTTTATGCAGTTCAACTGTCCCTAATTTTATTAGGCAAATTGCGTTGACTTCTCTCCGGCTCTGAGCTCATCAGCAGTCTCTCTCGCTCTCTGCCTCTCCGTCTTCCTCTTTTTCTCCCCACCCCCTGTCTCATACCCATCCCGTCAGTTACATGCGATGGCACCGCGTATAGGCAACGTCTATTAAACAGCCACTTCCTTGATGAACAGGTTATTATATAAGTGTTACTGTGTTGCATGCAGGGTCCCATCACCAGCTCACCACAACAATAACTAGCAGATTAGTCACAAACACTTTGAGACATATTATGTCATCACAGGTTAAAACTAATGCATCACTTCAAAAGAACCATGTTTTTTTCATGTTAAAGTTTCGCTGCTATCCTTATCCACCTCATTTGACCCATTTGGAAAAGACAGTTTCACATCAGCATTTAGATATAATACTGAACATATTAAGAAGTGCTGCAATTTACTGCAACATCAATCTGTCAAAATACAGTTATTTTGACTGATTGGTGTTACAGTGAATTACAGCACTCTGCTTAACTATATTTAATTTATCCTTAAACATGTTTATACCATTCTGGTAGCACAACTATACGGTCTCTAAACAGCTGTCAAGAGTTCTCAGTTGAGCTCAAATTAGTTTTATTTAATTATTTATTTTTTTAAAACCAACCTTGTAATCAGGATTTAAAAAGCTGGAAGCAACAAATGTATCATATCACAATGTTTGTTTACCAGTAGCTTGTCAGTTTACTGACGCTTGTGTATCATAAACCCTTCATGACTTGATACAACATATGCCATTACCTGTAAACCCATCTGTATATAAAGATATACCAAAATATTCGATAGCTGCAGCCCTAATATATATATATATATATATATATATATATATATATATATATATATATATATATATATATATATATATATAATCAATTATTCCACTGATATATTCCATCCATTAATCGAGTAATTGGATAAAACTTACTTTTGCTTAATTAAAACCCAATTACAAATATACAATATAAAACAACCAATTTGTTTCCTTTATCAGAAAAATTGACATTTATTTACATATTATGAAAAATTGTAAACTGTTTGTTAAATTTTCTTATAAAAATTAATAAAATTACTTCAAACTTAACATTCCCTGAGACATAAAAATGAATTAAATAGTTCCCCACTAATTTCTTCTACGTATCAAAGATAAAATAAAAAACATTCTTAAACACTGTCTTTACATTGTGAAGCTTCACATTCAGAAACAACACATTTAAACAGCAATGCTAAGCTTACTGTATTTGACCTGGTCTTTGTACGTTTTGACCATATAGAAACGTAATTCTTGCCATTGTAAGAATGAGATGTACCTGCTGTACTCTACTGCCCTTACCTTTTAACAACTTGTGCTTTTTATTATTTTACCTCTTTTCTTATCATTTTATTTCATTTTATTTGTTATTTACGGTTTAATTGTGTCTTGCCGCTTTTAATGTTGATATAAAGAACTTTGAATTACCTTGTGTTGAATTGTGCTATACAAATAAACTTGCCTTGCCTTAGCTGTGGACCGGGACTTGGAACAAGAGTCTTACACAATGTGGGCCGGGACCTTCATTTTTAAAGGGGACCTATTATGAAAAACATGTTTTCTCTTACTTTAACATATATAAGTGGTCTCCCCTCAGCCTGCCAACTCAGAGAAGGAGGAAAGCAACCAAATTCTGCAGTATCTGTACAGCCGCCCGGATGAGCCGTCCAGTGTGATGTGGATCTACGAGACAATAAGATTCTGCTAGCGATGCGTGAAACCCACGCCCACAACTAACTCCGCCGGCTGGAGCTTCCGCCATTTTTTCGTGGCGGTGTATCACATCATTTGCGTCATTCGCGTCATCGGCACCCAATCAGCACATGCCTCATTATCATAGCCCCGCCCACTCAGAATCCCACATAGATAATGAGGTTAGAGAATGGGAAGATAAAGACATGGCTCAGAGGCTGAATTTTTAATTTATTTAGCAAAAACAATCAAAAGCTTGTTTTTAAGACATTAAAGGCCTGTTTAAAATAGGTATAAGATGCCATAATAGGTCCCCTTTGTCGCTGACGCTCGCTCGCATCGCATGCAGTTAGGGCTAGTGATGCACCGAAATGAAAATTTGTGGCCGAAACCGAAACCGAAAATAATAATAAACACTTGGCCGAATACCGAACAATACCGAACATGGTTCTTCGCAGTTTTTCATTTATTTTGCCAATTTTTTCACCATTGCATAAATCAAATAAATTTGATTTAGGCATGCTTTTCAAAGAAAAAAATCTTTTACAAAATTACAAGGTAGAAAATATTTATTGAACATAAAAAGCTGAACTTTTTTTTTTCCCAGCATTATGTTGTTTTGGTTCCACCTCCTGGTGAATGTTAGGTAAAATTTTTATGTGGTTACTTTTTGGTTGGCCAACGATTTATGTTTGTGGTGCGCAAACGTTACGGGAGCGGCCAGTCTATTTCCTTATATTACAACCGTAATAATTGTTGGTTTTTTTTCCTACTTATTCCACCGAACACTGAAAGTGTTTTTTTTTCCATTTTCAGCCAAACAATTTAGGTTACCGAACAATCGGTGCATCACTAGACAGGGTGTAACTCTGCCGGCCGGAGCTTCTGCCATTTTTTCATAGTGGTGTATCGCGTCATTCAAGCAGCCAATCAGCACATGCCTCATTATCATAGCCCCGCCCACTCAGAATCCTGCATAGATAATGAGGTTAGAGAATGGGAAGATAAAGACATGGCTCAGAGACCGAATTTCTAATTTATTTAGCAAAAACAATCAAAAGCTTGTTTTTAAGACATTCAAGGCCTGTTTAAAATAGGTATTAGATGCCATAATAGGTCCCCTTTAAGTTAAAATTATCTCACACTTTCAACATCTTCTGTCTCTTCCTCTTATTACTTCTGCTTTGCTGCGTTTGCTCATTGTCGCTGTTTTGGGTCAGGGGTCGGCGTCTGTACAGCAAAACAAGGGACACACGGGACGCGTACATGTACAGTAAGCATGTGGTGTCACACTAAAAAGCTTTGAATTCATTGTCTAATTAAACGAGGTTTCGAGGCAGAGGGAATTCCTCGAGGATTTTTTATGATCAAGTTACTCGAGGAATCACTGCAGCCCTAGTTTAGTTTTATTATCAGAATTACAGCAGATAGCGAGGCCTAGAATTGTTTGACTGTGGGAAGCCCAGCTCAGTCCCCCCTCATGCAGTTGCAAATGTGCAACTGCAGACTGGAAACCAGCAACCCTCAACAGATCCTTCTTTAAAGTACTATGGGGAGCAATGGATGGCACAACCTTGCTGAACAAAGCAGAAGACACAAAGAACACAAAGATCAACAGTCTGATTATGTTCTTTGCTGTCGTGTTAAATCATTTCTGGCTTTTGTTTTTTTTTCTTCTTCTTTTGCACAAATCTGTGTATAAAATCAAGATGTTGAATGATAAAATTCTTAACTAAGATTAAAAAATGGGGCGGTTTACATATTCGTCAGTGTGATTCATTTTCATTTTTGTAGTGATGCTGTAATCTAGTTTTCCTTGAACATTTCACTCAGCATAACACAACTTCAACAAACGCTGTGGAAAATACACTGTAGCCTAAACTGGAACTATCTTATTTTCAGAAAAGTCCCCTTTTATATTCCCGTTTACATGTACAATCATTCAGGAGAAGAGGTAAAAACTGTTTTCCCCCCAACATAATAGGGTACAGCATAGCCACCTATCCGTGTCGACTGTGGGACTTATTCTGTTCTTTCTTAGTGAAGCATTTATAAATGCACACGAAGCGCCAACAGCACAAACAGGCTTTGAGCTTTTGTAATTTCCCTGAAGTCTGAGTGTAAACTAAAAGGGCTTTGCAATCCTAGCTCTCCCGTATCCTCCCTCTTTTCTCTGCTCTCGCCACTTCTCTCACACCTCTTTTTACATTCTTCTGCGGTATCTTTCTCATCTTTGCTCTCGCAGACACTGCTCTGGCGGAAGGGAGGATGCTGACCGGATGAGGACCGATGCTACGGCACCACAGCCACTCTGTGCTCCCTGCTTTTCCCCATTTAAAAAAGGAAATTAAAGGCTAGATAAGGGCTGCTACTCTTTACTACTCCCTGATATCCTTGGAAGGATTGACCAACTGAGTGATATACATTTTTGTCTGCTGTTGGTGAACTCACCATCAGGTTAGGTCATTTAGAAATGACCAGTGTGCCAGTTTTGTTGCATTGAACCTAAACAAAGGGGCATGAAAGTATTTTAAAAATATCAATCCTGGGAACCTTGTGCCTTGTTATTGATTGTAGTCCAGGGGTCGGCAACCCAAAATGTTGAAAGAGCCATATTGGACCAAAAAAAACAAAAAACAAATATGTCTGGAGCCGCAAAAAATTAAAAGTCTTGTATAAGCCTTAGAATGAAGACAACACAGGCTGTATGTATCTATATTAGTTATACCTACTATCAAGATGACTAAGTTGGCTACAAATACATAAGAGTTCACATACTTGCATAAAAGCGCAGTCTGCTCAGTATTGATCACATCACACGTAGGGCTGTTCGATTTTGCCCAAAAATAAAATCTCGATTTTTTTCTCTCAAAATCCGATTTTCGATTACGATTACGATTATTTTGTGAATTGACAAAAGGCAAAGAAATGATTTCAAATATGCTGTTTTTTTATTGAACATTTGCCCCATTGGGCTTTAAGTGCAAACTTTGCTCTTATTAAACCAAAAATGAATGAATAAAGTGCAAAACTCTGTAAAATAAGTTGAAAAAAAGTTTAAAAAAATATAATAAAATATAAAGTTTCATCTCTGAAAAAGAAAATCAGCAAATCAGCACTTGCAAACATACAGTAAGTTATATTTCCAATTAAATAAAACAAGACATTTTCTAATTAAACTAAACTGGGTCTTTGCATGCTAAATAATAATGCAACCCATGAAGGAGGTAGAGGTGTGTAATGTCAGTCATTACATTTGCTATTCACATTTGCAAGTTTTTTGCAAGGAACACGAGCCGGTCTACCGCAACTGGCTTGAGGGATGCCCGGTGGCATGTTACAACGCCCCCTCCTACACTAAAGAGCCTCTCCCATGGGGCACTTGTCGCAGGTATTGAGAGGTATTTCCATCAATCATTAATATGGAATCAATCATTAATATGTGTGCAGACAAGGTTAAAAAAAAAAAAAAAAAAAATTAAATCGATTTTACGATTTTCACATTTTAACATCGTTCTAATTACATAATCGCGATTACGATTTAAAATCGATTAATCGAACAGCCCTAATCACACGACTCAACACAATAATTAAGTATGCTGGCGCTGAAATTATGTCCTTGATTTGCTGATCGGTGATGTTGTCTGTCATTTTAATGGCCTTTTCCTTCACTGTCCTAGCGGAGAGAGTCTGTATTATGTCAGTTTTGTTTTTGAAGTCTGCAAATAGGTCTGAAATGAGTGCAAATGATTCGGTCCAAGAAATGGTGAATCCTCTTTTCTCCTCAGTTATTTTTCTCTTTTTCCCTTTGGAAACAATCCCTTTTGCCGGTTTCTTTACATCAGCCACCTGCCTGGCGCCGCCCTGCTGGTAAAAACATGTGTCGCAGGCTCTGACGCAAATCTTCGTTAACAGAAATGTTGAAATTTAATATTTATCCTACACATTTTACAGCATTGGAAAACGTTAAGACTGTTTGTGTCATGTTTGTTCTCCTTTAGAAACCATATTAAAACAAAAAGTATATTTCCCTCCCCCATCTGTTTCCATTTTCAAACATTTTTGAAAAAGCTCCAGGGAGCCACTAGGGCGGCGCTAAAGAGTCCCCGTTCTAGTCAATGCAGAACAATGTGAAAATCAACAAACTGGACAGTCTATTTCAGAGGTCGGCAACCCAAAATGTTGAAAGAGCCATTTTGGACCAAAAACACAAAAATCAAATATGTCTGGAGCCGCAAAAAATGAACTTTTGTATGTATAAGCCTTAGAATGAAGGCAACACATGCTGCATGTATCTATATTAGTTATAACTGGGGGAAATTTTTTTTTTTCATTATGCACTTCGAGAAAAAAGTCGAAATTTCGAGAAAAAAGTCAGAATTTCATCAAAAAAGTCGAAATGTTGAGAAAAAAGTCAAAATTTCGAGATTAAAAAGGAAAGGAAAAAGGAAGAAAAAATAGAAAAAAGGAAAAAAAGAAGAAAAAAAAGAAAAAAGGAAAAAAATAAGAGAAAAAAGGAAAAAATAAGAGAAAAAAAAGGTCAAACATTTTTGAAAAAGCTCCAGGAGCCACTAGGGCGGCGCTAAAGAGTCCCCGTTCTAGTCAATGCAGAACAATGTGAAAATCAACAAACTGGACAGTACAGTCTATTTCAAATAAGAAATATAAAGTCAATCTTGCTCCAATATTTCATGCAGTTCCACTCGGGCCGCTAAAGTAAAGTATATTCCTGTCGTCCCGTGTTGTCGGTGCTGGCGCTCGCAGGACTGATTAACTGAGCTGCAGATCAGAGCTGAGCTGCCAAAGCACATCACTCAAACATTTAAACCCAATTACGGGCACACCATGCAAGGCACAGTGATCCTAAATATAAACAAGTAAAATGAAATGAATGATAAAGACTCCCCCAATGCGGGAATTAGATATACATGACTAATCAAAAGGCGGATGCTTGTAATTCTCATCATGATCCTTTGTTGTCCTGTAAAAGCCGGTCGGCTATTTGGAAATCACATGACCTTTATTCAAACAACTGTGAAAGTCTCTGCCACGATGAAAAGGTTGGTTTTTTCCCACACAGCAAAACAAAAAAGTTCAGACCTATTAATCTTAACTGCCAATTGCCAATTCTTATTTCATAATGCTATTCATTTATGCTCCCTCAGTGCTCTGCTCGGGCTAATGTAGGTCTTTTAATTTTCATTTGGAGTCCGTGTGTTGGTTAATGAGAATTTAGGATGCTGGTGTCCTAACTGCATTAGGGCTTATTTGTCTTATGTGTTCTGGTTTGTATTAACTGTGAGTGTTATCTGTTAGAGCAAAGAGAAAGCAAACAAGAGTGTTTCCAGGGTTGTGTGCTGAGACATGGTGGCGGCGTGACGCTGCTGCAGACAGGACAGAAGTCACCTTTATGCTTGTGTTGTGTCAGTTTTTCTTTTCTATATATTCTTGGTTTGGCATTAAGATATAAATTACATTAAACAAATGTTTTTTTTTTATTAATTCACCATTCAGTTATTTCAATTTGGAAGAAAATCTGTATAAATACGTTATATTTTCAATATTTTTCATGTGAAAAAGTAAGTACAACTTGAATTTAAAAACATATTTATTAAAAAATCATCTGGTCCTCGTCAAGTCTTTACATTAGGTATATAATACCTTATATTTCATATTGCAATGTCATTTGGACAAGTACCTTCATGAGCAACCTCAACTGTATCTTAATCCTGCAAAAACGTTTGATCAAAATGATTACATTCTCCAATAGACTTACTAGAGCCACCCCATTGTTCCAATGCCTAAGTATTCTCCCTATTTATGCTGTAAATGTTTTTCTCAGATTTGTCTTTTTGTCTATCAATCCATCCACAACCTACTTCCAACCTGTTTTCATTCTTTATTTCAATTCAATTCCCAAATTCATCACTTTAATACTAGGTCTGCAAACAATCTCCATCCCACCTTTTTCAGGTCTACTTTTTCCCAATTTTCAGTTAGGTTCAGAGCTCCTCTTTATTGGAACATCTTACCACTCAATATTAGAGAATGCTCGAGTACAAATAATTTAAAAAAACAAATCACAACTTTTGCTTTGCTAACCCAGCTTAGCAAAGCTTAACAACTAATTTCCAGAACTTCTCTGCACATCCTCATCAGATTCCTGTTTTTATAGTAATTTAGCTTATTCTCCTTAGTTGTCCTATGTTTTACATATCTCTGTAGATATTGTTTGTTTCATCATAGGAGGACAACTCGACAAGCCCTTATGGGTTTTTTTTTATTCCTCCTGCACATTTTTTCTGTTACATTGTATTTCTTTTTTTTGTTGTTTCCTTTTTTTTCTACATTTGTCTGAATTTTTGGCGGTTGTATATTTTTTTTTAATGTGCAAATAAATAAACTAAACTAGGTAAAACAACCTTTTAAGAATGACAACACAAGATTACATCATTTGATCATTTTTAAAGAAAAACTAAAGCTGTGTGAATAACCTTGTACACTTCATGGCTCAGTAGCTCGTTAAAGACTGTTTGAAGCAAACAGTGAAAGTTATAATTTCCTCTATGATGTTAGTGTCGCTCATCATTTTGAAGAAACTTCTGCCCACTCAGTCTTTACAAGGTTGCATCAGTTCATTGAGCTTTGCAGACATTCATGTATGCAGAGCCCTCTGAAGGTCCTTCAACAGCTTTTTAATCAGACTGAGGTCTGATTTAACAACACAGTTGCAAAAGCGTGATTCTTTTATTTTGCTATTTCAATTTCAATTGTAGACTTGGGGTTGTTTTTGGGACAATTGCACTGTTGCATCAACCGAGTTCGTCCAAGCTTGAACTGTCAGGTTGCATCAAACTCTTTGGTATGCAGAGGAGTTAATTATCAACTCACATCGTGCACGGTGCTCAGGTCTCATGGCTGCAAAATGAGCCCAAAACATTACCTCTCCAGCAGAGCTAGACAGCTGCGACGAGTTGTGTGTGCTGATATTGCTGTGTTTGGGTTGCTTCAAATGTGGTGCTGCGTTCCAGCCAAACATCCCCACTCTGGTCTCATACATCCAAATGAGATCATTGCAGATGTTCTGGGTTCAAATGCAGACTTTAGCCATTTTTATAAAGAACACCACAAAAGAAGCTTCCAATTAAAGGTATAGTCTGTAATCGTATTCAAAAACATTTATTGTTATACTGGGTGAAATGGTCCTTCCATCCTGAGAGTAGCCAGTGAATAATGTGTTCAGAAAAAGGAAAGAAAAAAATCTGACCTCTCTGACAGCTTTAATCCTGTAAAAACTCTGACCAATCTGTTATTTGCGCACAGAATGAAACGGATTGGTCAGAGGACCAGAGGATTGGCAGGGGGGAAAGAACCAATCAGATGCCTTCATTTTAAGTCCCGCCCACGCCCCCCTCTGTCCTATACGCGCACTTGTCACGTCGAAAATCTTGCCGGAAAACTTCACACACCCGAGTCACGTTTGCTGAAGAATGGCGCAGAAAACAAGAAACAAGGGGTCTCCATCCCGGCGAGGGCGGGTGGCGGTGCGCTGCGGTGCCGTGCAGGCTCTGTTGCCACGGCTACGGCGTAGGGTACGCCGAACTTCTCTGTTGTGCTCATTTTGCTGGGACGTCGGGTCCCTCCGCCGAGACACACATTTTTGCGGTATGCGTTCATTGTTGTGTCTAAAAATGATGCGCACCCAATCAGAAACGGTACAGATATTGTGTGATATTTTTTTATATTTATAAAAAAATACAATTATAAAAAAATAGAGGATCCCCATAACTTTGATTGGGTGGGCAGGACGCACGTTTGGGTGGGCACAGCCCCCCCCGTCCCCCCTAAAACCAGCCTCGCTTACAGGTGAATGAGACATGGGGTAGTTTTGTTGAAAATGTGCTGTCCAAAATGTCCTGGAAAACTCGACTCCTGCAAATGCGCGTTCCCCAAAGTTTGTGGGGGCGTGGCTTTGGACGGAGCGCTGACGGGAGGGGGAGGAGGGGGCGGGGCTTAGAGGAGATGCCACTTTCAAATCTTGCTAGCTCTCCAACATTACTGACTATACCTTTAATTCATACTTTCTAATTTTGCTGTCGTGAACTTTAACAATAAACCTCCGACTTGGGGCTGTGCAGTCTGAGAGGTTTCCAGCCTTCGACCACACACCACGTATTACAGAATGGACGCTTTGAAATTATGACAAAGGCAGCCGATCTTGATTTTAACATTTAATGTGTAGTGACAGTGACATACATAATTCAGCTTTGGTATTAAGTGCGGTTCTACACATCGTTCATCATGAACGCAGCGCTTTGTTCCTCGCCTGTTTCTTCATGCAATGCTAAACTAATATGCTGCATTCACTGTCATTCTGGGATCGCCGTCTCTTTAAATGGTGTGATGACGTACCCCTGTAGGAGCCCCATGCCTGTTTGCTAGCGCCATTTTTCTTTACAGTGTTTTTTCCTATCAAAATAAATGAAAAACGCCAGTCGTGTGCTCAACATGAGAAATTGTCTCCTCAATTTACTGCAATTTCCACAAATGCTCATTTTTTTCAAGAGAGCACAGAACTTTTCACAGCATTTACATACAGTAGATCTAAAAAGAAAATCCTGAAACATACAGGTACTTCTTTTTTATATTTAAAAATAAAACACTTCCGCTTCTCTAAAATAAAAGCACATATTTTATAATGTGTGGATAATAAAACAAACAAATAATTGTATGTAATTCACAACACCTTCCCATGCGATGAACAATAGTTCATATACATTCATATAGCACCATCTTTTTTATTTCTTCAGTCTATGTAGCAGGTTTTCAAACATCTGCTCTTTTAAAAACTGATGAAAGCATGAGAGATATTGCAGGATTCAACAGCTTGTCCGTAGACACTTTTGAAGCAAGGCCAGGAATCTAACCACTGATAACCAGATAACTGCTCTCCTGAGCTGCACCAGACACATTCACTGACTTCTGATCACATGATTTTCACTACAATTTCTGATTTCAGCCCTCGGTGATGATTCATGGTATCAGTGATTCCTGCCAAAGACAACTGGATATAAATATGGGGTTGACAGCACAAAAAGTGAGCTTTTATCAGGAAATTATATCAAAATAAGATCTGATTGGGTAATCTCTTAGTGTGAAACGGGAAAAAAATATAAAATTGTTAAATCATATCACTTTTTATTCAAATGTTAACAGAAAAACTGAGAAATGCAAAAACCCAGTTTTTCCTTTGGTCTAATTACACTCTTTAAAAACAGGGATAATTCAGTCATGCTATTACAAAAATAATCTCCTCACAATGTGAAGGGTATCAACAACATTTTAAGTTTTTATAGGAACAAAAAAAAATGTAGTTGTACCACTGTTAAATTCAGTTGCTGTAAACTAAAAAAGAAGTATAAAAATGGAAACTGCTTTAGATGATAACGGGGTTTTGTCCCTGAGAGACATGAAGATTCTGAAGGAATCTGAAGGTTCTGATCACCCAGGCTGTTTTATATTGAAGTGGTTTGGATTCTGGAAATATGGGACTGATTCAAAATGATACTGTGAAAAGATATTTGTGCCCGGAGATATATACAGTAGAGTCTTGAGAGGAAGGTGTGATGCACAGTTGTGATTAGCGCTGGATCATGATATGAATTTAAGCTACATTGATTTTGACTGTCAAATGGTACAAAGCAACAAAGTCTTACGCCACTAAAAGAGAAGTGCAGATTAGATTGAACGGCCTGACTTGGCCCAGCTGAATGATTGCCATTTCCCCAACAAAAAAAAAGGTGCTTTTGAATCCTATAAGTTAAACCACAATAAAAGTGGAACGATAGGATGGATAACCTGTTCCGTTTGAGTGGGTTCAGGGGTCAGGATTCAGTTATATATATATGATTTTCTTGACATTGACGGAGAGTGTTGTGCATGAACGAGTTCAAATGAACGTGTTCATTGAACACGTTCATTTCTGTGAGAACGTTAAACTGAACGCAACATATTTGACAATAAAGAAGTTGAACGTGAACTTGTTCATTCTGCAGATCACGAACTGGAATTTGAACTGTTCAGATTATGTGAGTTTCAGCTTCACTGTTTAGGTCCAATTATTACGGAATACATTTCACCAGCGGGCGGCATATACATTTAAAATATTCGATGAGACGACGACTTCACTACATTACCCACAATGCAGTGTACACATCAGCATATCAACGGGCACCAGCTACATTGCAACGCCGGCCCGAGCCCGGTGCAGTCTTTACTAATGACAGGTGAAGAGAGGGACGTTGCGGATGCTTATCATTATCTTTTATTTTATTAATTTTACACATTGTCTCCCAAAGAGTTCGACGGTAAAAATCTAACCTTTCTGTGCAAATGATGTCCACCTGCGCTGAGAAAACTAGTCCGAGCGTCTGCCTCGTCAACTTCACATTTGAAACGTCGTGTGGAGTTAAAGCATCCGTCCAGTGTGAGAAAATATCTGCAAGTCCCTGACAATCAAACAAAGTCATCAGGAAAGACCAAGAGGACCCAACAGCCCGAACAACCCCAGTCCCACTGCTGCACCTTCAAGGGAAGGATTTACCTGCAACGGGTAGACAAACTGATAATGGACTACATTGGAGATTTACAGTCTCTGAGTAAAGTTGAAAAGCCACTAGCACAATACATGATTGTGCAGTGAACAGTTTTAGGATAGGGGGGCGTTTCATTCCTACTTCTCACCTAAAAATATTGAAATGAACTGAATTTGAACTAGTTCAAAGTGAAAATGCTTAACTATGAACGTGAACTATTCATCTTTAAACTATGTGAACTGAACTTTGAACTAGTTCATGAGAAGTATGAACTTGCACAACACTGTTGATGGATGGATTGTTGTCACTCTTTGCTGTTGGTGATGCGTCCCACTACTGCTGTGTCCTACACAAGATGCACTACGTGACTCCGATGGTTTATACGTACAGCAAAACATGTACAGTAAACAGGAGAACTTGTCAGGGACATGTTGTCATCATGACATCATGACAAGTAAAAAAATAAGTAATTATAACATCAAATTTATATTAATATTTGTCCACTGATCTTTATGTATGTAATTTTGAACATTTTTTACAGTCAAAATCGCTGAATTTGCCTATTTCCTGTTCAAATACGGGGCTGAAACGTGAGCTGCGGCAGCAGCGAGCCTCACCTCTGATTGCGCAATCCATCACAAACTGTATTGATACGTGTGATTGGCCCGTGCTGGTTGCCGTATCTCTGCATGTCGCCAATATAATGTTTGCAGATACTTTTATTTGACCTGATTTTCCACAGTCTGGCTAATGCCTTTAACCATTAAAGTTTAATGTTTGTTTGTGACATATTTAGTTTTGCTGATGGGAAATAAAACCGCAGTAAAAAAGGCCCAGGGTGATACTCTGCCTCACCTGAAGGGGGCGAACATGAGTCAACGGGTACAAACACTTTTAATTTCAATCTTATAAAAAAGAGATTAGACTAAGAAAAATACAATAGAATATTTAAAAACTAAATTTTGGCCTCAAATAAAATATTCTTTTTTTTCTTTTCATGCTTTTTGTTGAGCAATCTGTATTAAATTGATTAAAGTATCAGAATTAAACGTTTTAAAAACAACTGAATATTTCAGTAAAGGTCAAAATTTAAATCTGGTTTTGTACACCAGTCTATACTCTCATTTATGTTGTATGAATTATAGAATTGCGACGGCCTATACATGGAGGGTGTAGAGCAAATGCACATTTTTTCTTACCTTTACGTATCTGTAATATGTACCGTGTGTGTGTGTGTGCCCGTGTGTTTTTTGTGAAGAATGCTGATGAGATATGAAATATCCAGTAGTCAATTGAATAAACTACCCTTTTTGGTTTATATATTTGTAAATCTGACACTTAAGGAGTCAGTGCCTCACCAACCATGAACCTCACCGCACGTCACTGGAACTTGTTAAGGGCATTTGGGTGGGAAGGGTCTCTTGGGCACTAGTTTGTGATGCAGTATACGCGTGTCCACATGCCCCGGGGGCTATTGGTGGTGAAATGACCCTGGATCTTGTTGGCCGTCCTGACGCCTGCCGTGTTGATGCATCACCCTCTCTCAATACGGCATCTCTTGCTTTCAGATGAGCTCTCACCTCTGCATTCTAGTCGTGGGAAACTCGATTCACTTTACTGATTCAACTTTAAATGACTCACTCACCAACTGAATCCAGTCAAGTCATTTGAGTCACCCTGCACCCATAGGCTCCACAGACTCCCCAGCTGACTCATGTGATTCATACGCTGAAACCACCCACTTGAAATGCAAAAATGATCCATTTCATTGAAAAAAATAAATAAAATAAAAAAATACTTAATGGGATTTTTATTTTCTCTAAAACTCAGGCATGGTAAACTGAATCAATCATGGTAAATTAATACAAAGGCAACAGTGCAAAATAACATTAAGCAACATTAATGAAGGAATTTTCCTTTGGGTAGGAATAAAGAATTCTGAATTACATTGAATTACAATTAAATAACTAACTATGCACAAAATGTCGTGCAAATTGAACCCAGTCCTCTTTGAAATGAGGCCTGTTTATTAGGGGTGTCACGGTACACACAAGTCACGGTTCGGTACGGGATCGGTACAACGGGAAAAAAAATACAAAAAGTCCCAAATGTATAAGACGTTTTTTTTTTTCCTTCCTTTATTTTGATCATAGCATTTGAAAGTTAAAGTTTGTTCAAATGGCTACAAAACTCAAAAAAAAAAGCAGAGTAAAGTCACAAACTTGTTCAGAAGAACACACACACACACACACACACACACACACACACACACACACACACACACACACACACACACACACACACACACACACACACACACACACACACAAGCCTGACAGCTGACAGTCACAGACTGACTCAGTTCCATCTTTGATACAGTTTACATACAAAAAAACCTAACTGGTCTAAATTACACAATCTATTTAGATAGATATAGACACAGCGGCCTATTAACATCATTTCTGAGCTCTAGAACAGAGAATAGACTCTAGTCTCGTTCACAACAACACAAAGCTCATTAAAATAGGCAGCTGGTCAAAGCTACACGACATTCTGATAAATAAATTATTTAAGAAGGTTACACTGACTCACCAACGGTAGTTGACTCTTCCATAACCCAAAATAATCCAGGCAACGTGGAAAACGGGGTAACATTCAAAACTTTGTACAAATTTAGTCCCCTTTTAAACTTTAGCACTAATCTCCTTCACTGTGACTGTTAAGGCTGATTTATGGTACCGCGTTACACCAACGCAGCGCCTACGGCGAAGGTTGCGCGTCGCCGCATAACCTCGCCGTAGCCTGCGCCGTACCCTACGGCGTATGCTCTGCGTCGATTTAACGCAGAACCATAAATCAGGCTTTACAGCCAATCCGCGTTGCCTCACGGCCCTGATGCGTTCAGGACAGTTGTAAATTAAGAATTAGAACATTTTATCGTTATTATAGTCTACAATTTATGATGATATATGAATTGCACATATATTTATTGATATGCACACACTAGCACACATTTAGGTCTGTAATGGAACGTGACTGTTGATATTTATAAGGGGGAAAAAAACGATGATTAATTTTTTATTTTTTTTAACTCAGTCAGACATATTCGCCGTATGACTGCGTGCACCGAACCGTGAAGCCCGTACCGTGACGGGACGGGACGAATACAAATACCGTTACACCCCTACTGTTTATGAATAGAAATTAATGTAAAAAGCCGACAGTGGTGCAAAATGATGATTACAATTCCAGCATTGCTGAAAGGTGAGCCGTTGCGCTTGGCGGCCAGCATGTGGCTATCATGCTAAATTTACTGTTGCTGGTGCTGGCAGAGTTGCGGTGGAACTGACTCAATTTAAATGAAGCGTGTGATTTCTTTTTAACTAACCAACATAATGAGTGTAGTGGATATTTTCATCTGGACCGTCACCTGGAGACTATCAGAGCAGAGCAGCAGAATAGTTTACGCTCAGGTGAGAGAGTGGCTCTCTGGGCTCGGAGTCACTAACTCACTGATTCCTTCATCTGGTGATTCCTTCTTTGCTGGTTGAGCTGGATTATTGTGAGGAGCAGAGGGATTCCTTCGTTTACCGTGGAGTCGGGCTACTCTGAGAAGTGGAGTGATTCATTCATTCAGCCTATAGCATGGATTGATTTGAAACTAGAGAACAGGGCTGTTGCTCTTCCCACAGCAATTCAACTCATGTTAATAGAGGTTAATAAAAACACGGTTAGAATAGCAGTCACACAATAGTGACATGTTGTCTGCTCCCCTCTTTTATCGAGCTAGCGGTGGCAGGGAACGAGTTAGTGAACGAGTTAATAGAGACGAGGACTCAAGACTCAGGAGTCAGTAAAATGACTGGCGGGTTTTTCAGGACTTCATGGCTTCTACATTCAGCCATGGCTTCTGTCACACCGTGGTGAGGTTGTCTTGTCTTGGGTTTGTTTTGTCCTGTCATTTCCTGTTTTATTTTGAGAATTAATTCTCCTCTCGTTTCAGGTCACTTGCCCTCCCTCATGTGTCTCAGTCTGATTGCCCTAAGTCAGGGGTCGGCAATCCGTGGCTCTAGAGCCGCATGCGGCTCTTTAGCGCCGCCCTAGTGGCTCCTGGAGCTTTTTCAAAAATGTTTGACCTTTTTTTTTCCTTTTTTTCTACTTTTTTTTTATTTTTTAGGGCCCGAGCACTTGCAGTGCGAAGGCCCTATTGTATTTGCAGGAATTTTTATTATTATTATTATTATTATTAGGGCCCGAGCACCTTCAGAGCGAAGGCCCTATTGTATTTGCAGGAATTTTTATTATTATTAGGGCCCGAGCACTTGCAGTGCGAAGGCCCTATTGTATTTGCAGGAATTTTTATTATTAATATTATTATTATTTTTCTTCTGACAAAGTGATGGCCTTTTTGCCCCCCTTAACATGCCCAAAAAGTCACCAAATTTTGCACCCAAGTCAGGCCTGGCGAAAAATTTGATATTTAATGGTTTGCATTAATGGGCGTGGTAAAATGGCTCAACAGCGCCCCCTTGAAAACTTTGTGCCTCAAGCCCCACGATACGGTTTGACGTACATGCACGAAAATCGGTACACACCTGTATCATTGGACAACTTAAACAAAAGTCTCTTGGCGACATGGCCGAAACCGAACAGGAAGTCGGCCATTTTGAATTAATCGTGTCATTTTGGCGAAATTTATGCCATTCCTTCGAAAGTTAATTCAGCCCGAACCGTAACGTGCCCCCAGGTGTGTTATACATCAAAATGTGCGTCTCCCTCCTGCGACCACACGCATTACTTTTCTCTTTCAAAAGCGTTACCGTGGCGACGCTAGACGCCAAAAAGCGCGCCCACCCTTCATCTCGTTGCTTCAGACAGAAAAAACTTTGCGCCTCAAGCCCCATAATACGGTTTGACGTACCTGAACGAAAATCGGTACAATCCTGTATCATGTCGCAACTAAAAGAAAAGTCTCTTGGCGCCATGGACGAAAACGAACAGGAAGTCGGCCATTTTGAACATTCTGAATTAATCGCGTAATTTTGGAGCAATATATGCCATTCCTTCGAGAATTAATTCAGCCCGAACCGTATCGTGAACCCAGATGTGTTATACATCAAAATGTGCGTCTCCATCCTGCGACTACACGCATTACTTTTCTCTTTGAAAAGTGTTACCGTGGCGACGCTAGACGCCAACAAGCGCACCCCCCCTTCATCTGATTGGTCCATATTTGATAGTTCCCCAAAAGGCACCAAATTTGGCATGCAAGCCAGGCCTGGCGATAAATTTGATATTTCATGGTTTGCATTAATGGGCGTGGAAAAATGGCTCAACAGCGCCCCCTTGAAAACTTTGTGCCTCAAGCCCCACGATACGGTTTGACGTACATGCACGAAAATCGGTACACACCTGTATCATTGGACAACTTAAACAAAAGTCTCTTGGCGACATGGCCGAAACCGAACAGGAAGTCGGCCATTTTGAATTAATCGTGTCATTTTGGCGAAATTTATGCCATTCCTTCGAAAGTTAATTCAGCCCGAACCGTAACGTGCCCCCAGGTGTGTTATACATCAAAATGTGCGTCTCCCTCCTGCGACCACACGCATTACTTTTCTCTTTCAAAAGCGTTACCGTGGCGACGCTAGACGCCAAAAAGCGCGCCCACCCTTCATCTCGTTGCTTCAGACAGAAAAAACTTTGCGCCTCAAGCCCCATAATACGGTTTGACGTACCTGAACGAAAATCGGTACAATCCTGTATCATGTCGCAACTAAAAGAAAAGTCTCTTGGCGCCATGGACGAAAACGAACAGGAAGTCGGCCATTTTGAACATTCTGAATTAATCGCGTAATTTTGGAGCAATATATGCCATTCCTTCGAGAATTAATTCAGCCCGAACCGTATCGTGAACCCAGATGTGTTATACATCAAAATGTGCGTCTCCATCCTGCGACTACACGCATTACTTTTCTCTTTGAAAAGTGTTACCGTGGCGACGCTAGACGCCAACAAGCGCACCCCCCCTTCATCTGATTGGTCCATATTTGATAGTTCCCCAAAAGGCACCAAATTTGGCATGCAAGCCAGGCCTGGCGATAAATTTGATATTTCATGGTTTGCATTAATGGGCGTGGAAAAATGGCTCAACAGCGCCCCCCGGAAAACTTTGTGCCTCAAGCCCCACAATACGGTTTGACGTACATGCACGAAAATCGCTACACACCTGTATCATGGCACAACTTAAAGAAAAGTCTCTTGGAGCCATGGCCGAAACCGAACAGGATGTCGGCCATTTTGAATAAATTGTGTCATTTTGGCGAAATTTATGCCATTCCTTCGGCAGTTAATTCAGCCCGAACCGTAACGTGCACCCAGGTGTGTTATACATCAAAATGTGCGTCTCCATCCTGCGACTACACGCATTACTTTTCTCTTTCAAAAGTGTTACCGTGGCGACGCTAGACGCCAACAAGCGCACCCCCCCTTCATCTGATTGGTCCATATTTGATAGTTCCCCAAAAGGCACCAAATTTGGCATGCAAGCCAGGCCTGGCGGTAAATTTGATATTTTATGGTTTACATTAATGGGCGTGGCAAAATGGCTCAACAGCGCCCCCCGGAAAACTTTGTGCCTCAAGCCCCACGATACGGTTTGACGTACATGCACGAAAATCGCTACACACCTGTATCATGGCACAACTTCAAGAAAAGTCTCTTGGAGCCATGCCCGAAACCGATTAGGAAGTCGGCCATTTTGAATTAATTGTGTAATTTTGGCGCAATTTATGCCATTCCTTCGGCAATTAATACGGACCGAACCGTATCGTGCACCCAGGTGTGTTATACATCAAAATGTGCGTCTCCATCCTGGGACTACACGCATTACTTTTCTCTTTCAAAAGTGTTACCGTGGCGACGCTAGACGCCAAAAGGCGCGCCCCCCCTTCATCTGATTGGTCCATATTTGATAGTTCTCCAAAAGTAATCAAATTTTGCATGCAAGTCAGACTTGGCGATACATTTGATATTTCATGGTTTGCATTAATGGGCGTGGCCTAACGGCTCAACAACGCCCCCTAGAATACTTTTATCTGCCATAACTTTTGAATGGTTTGACATAGGAAGTTGTGGGTGGTGTCATGGGACTCTGTAATGAGTCCTTAAGCTTCGTTGGCCTTAATTAGCCCCGCCCCTTCTTCTGATTGGTTGTCCCTTTTTTCTGCTATAACTTTTTAATGGTTTGACTCCCGCTTCCTGATTCAAACGTCTGCCGGCCCCGCCCCCCGACCAATCAGTGGCGAGTAGGGTGATGACGGCCCCGCCCCCCGACCAATCAGTGGCGAGTAGGGTGATGACGGCCCCGCCCCCCGACCAATCAGCTGTTGTAATGTGGTGACGTTAGAAATAGTCCCGTGCTCAGCCCGGTTAGAACCGCGGTGGAATGGTTACAGAAAAAGTAATAATAAAATAGTAGTGTTTTACTAATATTTATACCTTACAAATATTTAAAAAATTAGGAAAAAAAAGTTCCAGACATTATATCGCTATCTTGGTCTCTCCTAAGCAAGTAAGTCAATGTGAGGTATCAGCTGAGATATAGCTCAACCAGATCATTGCGATCTTTGGTGCCGGTGGTGGGGAGTTCGAGCCTGGCAGGATGCTGAAATTTTTGTAAGCAAATTTTGTGTTTTTTTTACATCAAGATGTGCGTCTCTTTCCTGCGACGACGCACATTACTTTTCTCTTTCAAAAGTGTTACCGTGGCGACGCTAGACGTGAAAAAGCGCTCGTCCCCTTCATCTGATTGGTCCATATTTGATAG
This sequence comes from Cololabis saira, assembly GCF_033807715.1. Classification (NCBI taxonomy): domain Eukaryota; kingdom Metazoa; phylum Chordata; class Actinopteri; order Beloniformes; family Belonidae; genus Cololabis; species Cololabis saira. The sequence goes on from NC_084602.1 coordinate 33,497,730, forward strand.
TTCTCCAAAAGTCACCAAATTTTGCATGCAAGCCAGGCCTGGTGATACATTTGATATTTAATGGTTTGCATTAATGGGCGTGGCTAACGGTTCAACAGCGCCCCCTAGAATACTTTTCTCTGCCATAACTTTTGAATGGTTTGACATAGGAAGTTGTGGGTGGTGTCATGGGACTCTGTAATGAGTCCTTGACCTTCATTGGCCTGAATTAGCCCCGCCCCTTCTTCTGATTGGTTGTTCCTTTTTTCTGCTATAACTTTTGAATGGGTTGACATAGAGAGTCGTGGGTGGTGTCATTTCTGATATGCTTATGGGGGGCGGTGGACGTGAGTGCGAGGGCCCGTTCATCGCTGCTTGCAGCTTTAATTATTATTATTATTTTCCTGACAAAAGGAAGGCCTTTTTGCCCCCCTAAACGTGCCCAAAAAGTCACCAAATTTTGCACCCAAGTCAGGCCTGGCGAAAAATTTGATATTTAATGGTTTGCATTAATGGGCGTGGTAAAATGGCTCAACAGCGCCCCCTTGAAAACTTTGTGCCTCAAGCCCCACGATATGGTTTGACGTACATGCACGGAAATCGGTGCACACCTGTATCATGGGGCAACTTAAAGAAAAGTCTCTTGGCGTCATGCCCGAAACCAAACAGGATGTCGGCCATTTTGAATTAATCGTGTCATTTTGGCGAAATTTATGCCATTCCTTCGAAAGTTAATTCAGCCCGAACCGTAACGTGCCCCCAAGTGTGTTATACATCAAAATGTGCGTCTCCATCCTGCGACACCACGCATTACTTTTCTCTTTCATAAGCGTTACCGTGGCGACGCTTGACGCCAAAAAGCGTGCCCACCCTTCATCTGATTGGTTCAGACAGAAAAAACTTTGCGCCTCAAGCCCCATAATACGTTCTGACGTACATGAACGAAAATCGGTACACACCTGTATCATGTCGCAACTAAAAGAAAAGTCTATTGGCGCTATGGCCGAAACTGAACAGGAAGTCGGCCATTTTGAACATTCTGAATTAATCCTGTAATTTTGGAGCAATATATCCCATTCCTTCGAAAATTAATTCAGCCCGAACCATAACGTGCACCCAGGTGTGTCATACATCAAAATGTGCGTCTCCATCCTGCGACTATACGCATTACTTTTCTCTTTCAAAAGTGTTACCGTGGCGACGCTAGACACCAACAAGCGCACCTCCCCTTCATCTGATTGGTCCATATTTGATAGTTCCCTAAAAGGCACCAAATTTGGCATGCAAGCCAGGCCTGGCGATAAATTTGATATTTCATGGTTTGCATTAATGGGCGTGGCAAAATGGCTCAACAGCGCCCCCCGGAAAACTTTGTGCCTCAAGCCCCACAATACGGTTTGACGTACATGCACGAAAATCGCTACACACCTGTATCATGGCACAACTTAAAGAAAAGTCTCTTGGAGCCATGGCCGAAACCGAACAGGATGTCGGCCATTTTTAATACATTGTGTCATTTTGGCGAAATTTATGCCATTCCTTCGGCAGTTAATTCAGCCCGAACCGTAACGTGCCCCCAGGTGTGTTATACATCAAAATGTGCGGCTACATCCTGTGACACCACGCATTACTTTTCTCTTTCAAAAGTGTTACCGTGGCGACGCTAGACGCCAAAAGGCGCGCCCCCCCTTCATGTGATTGGTCCATATTTGATAGTTCTCCAAAAGTCACCAAATTTTGCATGCAAGCCAGACTTGGCGATACATTTGATATTTCATGGTTTGCATTAATGGGCGTGGCCTAACGGCTCAACAGCGCCCCCTAGAATACTTTTCTCTGCCATAACTTTTGAATGGTTTGACATAGAGAGTCGTGGGTGGTGTCATGGGACGCTGTAATGAGTTCTTAAGCTTCGTTGGCCTTAATTAGCCCCGCCCCTTCTTCTGATTGGTTGTCCCGATTTTCTGCTATAACTTTGGAATGGTTTGACATAGGAAGTCGTGGGTGGTGTCATAAGATTCTGTATGGAGTCCTTGACCTTCATTGCCCTGAATTAGCCCCGCCCCTTCTTGTCATTGGTTGTCCCTTTTTTCTGCTATAACATTTTAATTGTTTGACATAGGAAGTCGTGGGTGGTGTCATGGGACTCTGTAATGAGTCCTTAAGCTTCGTTAGCCTTAATTAGCCCCGCCCCTTCTTCTGATTGGTTGTCCCGATTTTCTGCTATAACTTTGGAATGGTGTGACATAGAGAGTCGTGGGTGGCGTCATCAGATTCTGTATGGAGTCCTTGACCTTCATTGGCTTGAATTAGCCCCGCCCGTTCTTCTGATTGGTTGTCCCTTTTTTCTGCTATAACTTTTCAATGGTTTGACATAGGAAGTCGTGGGTGGTGTCATTTCTGATACTTATGGGGGGCGGTGGCCGTGAGTGCGAGGGCCCGTTCATTGCTGCTTGCAGCTTTAATTAGGGCCCGAGCACCTTCAGTGCGAAGGCCCTATTGTATTTGCAGGAATTTTTCTTCTTATTATTATTTTTCTTCTGACAAAGTGATGGCCTTTTTGCCCCCCTTAACATGCCCAAAAAGTCACCAAATTTTGCACCCAAGTCAGGCCTGGCGAAAAATTTGATATTTCATGGTTTGCATTAATGGGCGTGGCAAAATGGCTCAACAGCGCCCCCTTGAAAACTTTGTGCCTCAAGCCCCACGATACGGTTTGACGTACATGCACGAAAATCGGTACACACCTGTATCATGTCACAACTTAAAGAAAAGTCTCTGGGCGTCATGTCGAGAAACCGAACAGGAAGTCGGCCATTTTGAATTAATCCTGTCACTTTGGCGCAAATTATGCCATTCCTTCGGCAGTTAATTCAGCCCGAACCGTAACGTGCACCCAGGTGTGTTATACATCAAAATGTGCGTCTCCCTCCTGCGACCACACGCATTACTTTTCTCTTTCAAAAGCGTTACCGTGGCGACGCTAGACGCCAAAAAGCGCGGCCACCCTTCATCTGGTTGGTTCAGACAGAAAAAACTTTGCGCCTCAAGCCCCATAATACGGTTTGACGTACATGAACGAAAATTGGTACACTCCTGTATCATGTCGCAACTAAAAGAAAAGTCTCTTGGCGCCATGGCCAAAACCCAACAGGAAGTCGGCCATTTTGAACATTCTGAATTAATTGCGTAATTTTGGGGCAATATATGCCATTCCTTCGAGAGTTAATTCAGCCCGAACCGTATCGTGCACCCAGGTGTGTTATACATCAAAATGTGCGTCTACATCCTGCGACACCACGCATTACTTTTCTCTTTCAAAAGTGTTACCGTGGCGACGCTAGACGCCAAAAGGCGCGCCCCCCCTTCATGTGATTGGTCCATATTTGATAGTTCTCCAAAAGTCACCAAATTTTGCATGCAAGCCAGACTTGGCGATAAATTTGATATTTCATGGTTTGCATTAATGGGCGTGGCCTAACGGCTCAACAGCGCCCCCTAGAATACCTTTATCTGCCATAACTTTTGAATGGTTTGACATAGGAAGTTGTGGGTGGTGTCATGGGACTCTGTAATGAGTCCTTAAGCTTCGTTGGCCTCAATTAGCCCCGCCCCTTCTTCTGATTGGTTGTCCCTTTTTTCTGCTATAACTTTTTAATGGTTTGACTCCCGCTTCCTGATTCAAACGTCTGCCGGCCCCGCCCCCCGACCAATCAGTGGCGAGTAGGGTGATGACGGCCCCGCCCCCCGACCAATCAGTGGCGAGTAGGGTGATGACGGCCCCGCCCCCCGACCGATCAGCTGTTGTAATGTGGTGACGTCAGAAATAGTCCCGTGCTCAGCCCGGTTAGAACCTCGGTAGAATGGTTACAGAAAGAGTAATAAATAAAATAGTAGTGTTTTACTAATATTTATACCTTACAAATATTTAAAAAATTAGGAAAAAAAGTTCCAGACATTTTATTGCTATGTTGGTCTCTGCTAACGCAGTAAGTCAAAGCGAAAGGAATGGCTGAGACATAGCTCACCCAGAGCATATTCGTTTTTGGCGCCAGAGGTCGGGAGTTCGAGCCTGGCTAGATCCCGAAATTTTTGTCAGCAATTTTTTTTTTTTTTTTTTTACATCAACATTTGCGTCTCTGTCCTGCGACGACGCACATTACTTTTCTCTTTCAAAAGTGTTACCGTGGCGACGCTAGACGCAAAAAGGCGCGCCCCCCCTTCATGTGATTGGTCCATATTTGATAGTTCTCCAAAAGTCACCAAATTTTGCATGCAAGCCAGACTTGGCGATAAATTTGATATTTCATGGTTTGCATTAATGGGCGTGGCCTAACGGCTCAACAGCGCCCCCTAGAATACTTTTATCTGCCATAACTTTTAATGGTTTGACATAGGAAGTTGTGGGTGGTGTCATGGGACTCTGTAATGAGTCCTTAAGCTTCGTTGGCCTTAATTAGCCCCGCCCCTTCTTCTGATTGGTTGTCCCTTTTTTCTGCTATAACTTTTTAATGGTTTGACTCCCGCTTCCTGATTCAAACGTCTGCCGGCCCCGCCCCCCGACCAATCAGTGGCGAGTAGGGTGATGACGGCCCCGCCCCCCGACCAATCAGTGGCGAGTAGGGTGATGACGGCCCCGCCCCCCGACCGATCAGCTGTTGTAATGTGGTGACGTCAGTAATAGTCCCGTGCTCAGCCCGGTTAGAACCTCGGTAGAATGGTTACAGAAAGAGTAATAAATAAAATAGTAGTGTTTTACTAATATTTATACCTTACAAATATTTAAAAAATTAGGAAAAAAAGTTCCAGACATTTTATTGCTATGTTGGTCTCTGCTAACGCAGTAAGTCAAAGCGAAAGGAATGGCTGAGACATAGCTCACCCAGAGCATATTCGTTTTTGGCGCCAGAGGTCGGGAGTTCGAGCCTGGCTAGATCCCGAAATTTTTGTCAGCAATTTTTTTTTTTTTTTTTTTACATCAACATTTGCGTCTCTGTCCTGCGACGACGCACATTACTTTTCTCTTTCAAAAGTGTTACCGTGGCGACGCTAGACGCAAAAAGGCGCGCCCCCCCTTCATGTGATTGGTCCATATTTGATAGTTCTCCAAAAGTCACCAAATTTTGCATGCAAGCCAGACTTGGCGATAAATTTGATATTTCATGGTTTGCATTAATGGGCGTGGCCTAACGGCTCAACAGCGCCCCCTAGAATACTTTTATCTGCCATAACTTTTAATGGTTTGACATAGGAAGTTGTGGGTGGTGTCATGGGACTCTGTAATGAGTCCTTAAGCTTCGTTGGCCTTAATTAGCCCCGCCCCTTCTTCTGATTGGTTGTCCCTTTTTTCTGCTATAACTTTTTAATGGTTTGACTCCCGCTTCCTGATTCAAACGTCTGCCGGCCCCGCCCCCCGACCAATCAGTGGCGAGTAGGGTGATGACGGCCCCGCCCCCCGACCAATCAGTGGCGAGTAGGGTGATGACGGCCCCGCCCCCCGACCGATCAGCTGTTGTAATGTGGTGACGTCAGTAATAGTCCCGTGCTCAGCCCGGTTAGAACCTCGGTAGAATGGTTACAGAAAGAGTTATAAATAAAATAGTAGTGTTTTACTAATATTTATACCTTACAAATATTTAAAAAATTAGGAAAAAAAGACCCAGACATTTTATTGCTATGTTGGTCTCTGCTAAAGCAGTAAGTCAAAGCGAAAGTTATGGCTGAGACATAGCTCACCGAGAGCATATCCGTCTTTGGTGCCAGAGGTCGGGAGTTCGAGCCTGGCTAAATGCCGAAATTTTTGTCAGCAATTTTTTTTTTTTACATCAACATGTGCGTCTCTGTCCTGCGACGACGCACATTACTTTTCTCTTTCAAAAGTGTTACCGTGGCGACGCTAGACGCGAAAAAGCGCGCCTCCCCTTCATCTGATCGGTCCATATTTGATAGTTCTCCAAAAGTCACCAAATTTTGCATGCAAGCCAGGCCTGGTGACAAATTTGATATTTCATGGTTTGCATTAATGGGCGTTGCCTAACGGCTCAACAGCGCCCCCTAGAATACTTTTCTCTGCCATAACTTTTGAAAGGTTTGACATAAAGAGTCGTGGGTGGTGTCATGGGACTCGGTATTGAGTCCTTGACCATAATTGGTGAAAATTAGCCCCGCCCCTTCTTCTGATTGGTCGTCCCGATTTTCTGCTATAACTTTTGAATGGTTTGACATAGAGAGTCGTGGGTGGTGTCATCAGATTCTGTATGGAGTCCTTGACCTTCATTGGCCTGAATTAGCCCCGCCCCTTCTTCTGATTGGTTGTCCCTGTGGTATTATTGTATGTTGATTACCAATATGGTTTATTTCTATGGGAGTTCTTGAGACATATTACCATGAGGGGGCGCTGTGGCGCCAGGCTGTATTTGTATGCACTGAGTTGGCTGCTGAAGAAGAGTTCAATAAACAGAGTTCTTACTGCACAGTTGGTCTGGAGATAATTACTGCTTCAATGCTGGTTTAAGAACACAACATGGTGTCAGAAGTGAACAAGTAACAAGCAGAGGTCCACCTGGAAGGGAAAAGAGGAGTTTGGTGAGCAAGGCAAATGAGTGACGGAGAAGACGAGCACATTGGGGAAGGAGCTAGCAGGATGGCTAACACACCCAGCGCGACGTTCAGCATTCAGCCACCAGAGCCCTTCGACTTTTCCAAGCCGCACGAGTGGACAAAATGGATAAGGCGATTTGAAAGATTTCGTCAAGCAAGTAACTTATCTGCAAGTTCTGAAGAAAACCAAGTGAATAATTTGATTTACTGTATGGGAGACGAAGCAGATGATGTTCTAAGAGGCTTGAAGCTTAGTGATGCAGACCAGCACCAGTACACTAAAGTAAGAGATGGCTTCCAGTCATTCTTCATAGTGAAAAAGAACATTGTATATGAACGTGCGCGTTTTAACATGCGTAAGCAGGAACCAAATGAGACTGTCGATGCATTCGTCACTGCTCTGTATGCATTAGCAGAGCACTGCAATTATGGGACATTGCATGATGAGCTGATCAGAGACAGGATTGTGGTTGGACTGTCTGACACACGACTCTCAGAACGCATGCAGATGGAAAAAGACTTGGACTTGGAAAAAGCCATTTACATTGCAAGGCAATCAGAGGAAATCAAAAAGCAGCAAAACACACTGAGATGTGAAGCCAGTGGTGTAAAACAGATGGATGTGTGCTCTGTGGACAGAGTATTTAAAGGCAGACAGCAAAAGGAAAAGCTAAAATTCAACAAGTTTAGATATAATGAACCAAAGACACGCAGCAGTCAGAGCAGAAACCAAAAAGGCTCCCAGTGCTACAAATGTGGTGGCACACCTCACCCAAAACACGAGTGCCCTGCTAATGAGGCTAAATGCCATTCCTGTGGGAAAAAGGGTCACTACCAGCGTGTGTGCCGTGCAGGAAAAGCTGTACACGGTATAGAGGAAGAGGAGGAAAGTTTCTTTCTGGGCTCTGTGACGTCAGATGTCAATACATGGACTGCTGACATAGACATAATGGACAAAAATATCACCTTTAAACTTGATACTGGAGCAGATGTCACCGCTGTGTCACAGACAGAATTTAACAACATCTTTTCTAACACACAGCAGCCTGATCTCCAAAGGCCAGAAAAACCTTTGTTTGGCCCAGGACGGATTCCTCTGGAGGTGTCGGGGTTCGCCAGACTGATGTTAAAGAAAGGAGCCAAGCAGACCATGGAGAAGGTCTATGTGGTCAAAAACCTGAGCACGCCTTTGCTTGGGTTGCCAGCCATTAAAGCCCTTAGCTTGCTCATCCGTGTCGACAGTATAGACATGGAAACTGTCAAGACAACGTACCCTAAGCTGTGCAGCGGGCTAGGCAGGCTGCAACAACCTTACACCATCAAGCTCAAGCCAGATGCTGTGCCGTATTCTGTAAAAACCCCCAGGAGGATTCCATTACCTCTGGTGGGTGAAGTAAAAAAAGAGCTCCAGCGCATGGAAGCTCTGGGCGTTATCAGCCGGGTAGAGGAGCCGACAGACTGGTGTGCCGGCATGGTGGTCGTGCCCAAAAAGGACAGTAAAAAGGTGCGGTTATGTGTGGATCTGACCGGCCTAAATGAGTATGTGTGCCGTGAAAAGTACATTCTGCCATCAGTGGAACAGAGCCTGGGAACGCTTACTGGAGCTCAAGTGTTCAGCAAATTGGATGCCAACATGGGGTTCTGGCAGATTCCACTAACTGAGGAATCAGCCAAATACACTACTTTCATAACACCCTTCGGGCGGTTCCACTTTAACCGTCTTCCATTTGGCATTGCCTCTGCGCCTGAACATTTCCAGTGCAGGATGGCGGAAATCACAGAGGGGCTCGAAGGTGTAGTCTGCCACATCGATGATCTGTTGGTGTGGGGGCGGGACCAGGAAGTGCATGACGCTCGACTTCATGCCGTGCTACAAAGACTGGAAAAAGCAGGCATCACACTGAATGTGGACAAGTGTGAACTCTCCAAGAGCGAGGTCGTCTTCCTGGGCCATATCATCACAACTGCAGGCATCCGCCCTGACCCAAGAAAGACAGAGGCCATCACAGACATGACAGAGCCCACAAATGTGAGTGAGTTAAGGAGTTTTCTCGGTATGGTCAACCAGCTGGGAAAGTTTATTCCCCAGTTGGCGGAAAAAGATAAACCACTCCGTGACCTCCTCTCTAAGAAAAACTGCTGGGTCTGGGATGTAGACCAGGCAGCAGCGTTTGCAGCGCTAAAGAAAGCTCTATCCTCTCCACCTGTGCTAGCCATGTACGACCCAGGCAGAGACACTAAAGTATCTGCTGATGCATCATCATATGGCTTGGGGGGCGTTCTTCTCCAGAGGTGGGAGGAAGAATGGAAGCCCGTGGCTTATGCATCTCGGTCGCTCACTCCAACCGAGCAACGATACGCACAGGTAGAGAAGGAGGCCTTGGGCCTCACATGGGCCTGTGAACGGTTCCGGGATTTCCTCATAGGAAAGCATTTTTTACTGGAGACCGATCATAAACCCCTTCTCAGCCTGCTTGGAGCCCAAGCATTGGATCTCTTGCCACCGAGAATACAACGCTTCAGGATGAGGCTGATGCGCTACTCATACTCCATCGAGCATGTACCAGGAAAGTCACTGTGGACAGCAGACACACTGTCACGCTCACCTGTGAAATCATGCATGTCCAATGATGAGCAGGAGCTGATGGAGAGCACCAACATTTATGTGGACCGTGTCATTGAAAGTCTACCCGTCAGCTCATCATACATGGAAATCCTAAAAGAGCAGCTAAAAGCCGACAGTGTCTGCGCACGCATCATGACACTGTGCACAGAAGGATGGCCAGCACATGCAACACGGGAACCAGTGCTGAAAAACTACTGGCCAGAGCGAGCTACACTCACGGTGAAGGACGGCTTACTGCTGAAAGACACACGGCTCGTAATACCTTCAGCAATGAGGAATGACATTCTCGCTAAGCTACACGAGGGACACCTTGGTGTAGTGAAGTGTAAAGCACGAGCACGTCAGTCGGTGTGGTGGCCGGGACTCAGCCAGCAAGTAAATGAAATGGTGCTCAACTGCAGGACATGCATACAGGAGCGACATAATCCCAAAGAGCCACTTATGCCGTCAGAGTGCCCTGAAAGACCATGGCAAAAGTTGGGGACAGACCTGTTTGTTTTGGGGAGTAAAACATACTTACTTGTTGTCGATTACTTTTCCAGATATGTGGAGATTGCATACTTATCTTGCACCAGGTCCACTGACATCATCGTTCATTTGAAGTCAATCTTCGCTCGCCATGGCATCCCAGAGGTCCTGATGTCGGATAACGGGCCGCAGTTTTCTGGGCAAGTTTTCACTTCTTTTGCAACTTTATATGGTTTCAGGCACGTCACAAGCAGCCCGGGATTTCCGCAGAGTAATGGAGAAGCAGAACGGGCGGTCCAGACTGTGAAAAATCTCCTGAAGAAATCAGCAGACCCCTATCTGGCTCTACTCTCTTATAGGGCCACACCTCTCCAGAGTGGGTACAGTCCGGCTCAGCTCCTCATGGGCCGACGTCTTCGCACTACGGTGCCGACTCTTCCCTCTCAGCTGGATCCTGCACTGCCTGACAGTGTCACGTTCACCAGGAAAGAAAAGGAGAAAGAGTTGGCAGATGCTGGAAACTACAACAGGCGTCACCGTGCCCAAGCCCTCAGTGACTTGTCACCAGGACAGCGGGTATGGGTAACCAACGCGAAGTTATCTGGAACTGTACTCCAGCACCACACTACTCCGAGGTCATACTTGGTGGGTTTACCACAGGGAGTGGTGAGACGAAACCGTCAGCACCTAATACCTCTACACTCACCTACACAAAACAGAGGTTCATCACCGCCGCAGCAGATGCCAGAGTCATCTCCAACACAGGCATCCGGGTCACCTGCTATGTTACCCCAAGTCTCACCTGCAGGGACTCCTACTCCCAGAACTAGGTCTGGGAGAGCCATCGTTAAACCTAGTAGGCTTAACTTGTAAACTGACATGCACAGAAAATATAAAACCTGAAATAAGAATATATTGAAAAAAAAAAGAAACCTCTATTTTTTTTGTATGTTATGGACATTTATATTACTGTTATTTTGGGTAGTTTTGAGCACTTTAAGTTAATGCTGGAGAATGTAAGAAACAGTAATTGTTTGATTACATTAGATTGAATAACCACTACAAAGTCTATGTTTACAGGTTCTTCTGTTCAAGATTTAGACAGGAACAGACCTTTCTTCAAAAGAGGCAGAATAATCCTCTAAGGTCTGATGAGACAAAGGTAGTCTATCCTTTGTTCTCTAGAAAGGGGAGATGTGGTATTATTGTATGTTGATTACCAATATGGTTTATTTCTATGGGAGTTCTTGAGACATATTACCATGAGGGGGCGCTGTGGCGCCAGGCTGTATTTGTATGCACTGAGTTGGCTGCTGAAGAAGAGTTCAATAAACAGAGTTCTTACTGCACAGTTGGTCTGGAGATAATTACTGCTTCAATGCTGGTTTAAGAACACAACAGTCCCTTTTTTCTGCTATAACTTTTGAATGGTTTGACATAGGAAGTCGTGGGTGGTGTCATTTCTGATATGCTTATGGGGGCGGTGGCCGTGAGTGCGAGGGCTCGTTCATCGCTGCTTGCAGCTTTAATTATTATTATTATTATTTTTCTGACAAAAGGAAGCCCTTTTTGCCCCCCTAAACGTGCCCAAAAAGTCACCAAATTTTGCATGCAAACCAGGCCTGGCGAAAGATTTGATATTTTATGGTTTGCATTAATGGGAGTGGCAAAATGGCTCAACAGCGCCCCCCGGAAAACTTTGTGCCTCAAGCCCCACGATACGGTTTGACGTACATGCACGAAAATCGGTACACACCTGTATCATGGCACAACTTAAAGAAAAGTCTCTTGGAGTCATGCCCGAAACCGAACAGGATGTCGGCCATTTTGAATTAATCGTGTCATTTTGGCGAAATTCATGCCATTCCTTCGGCAGTTAATACGGCCCGAACCGTAATGTGCTCCCAAGTGTGTTATACATCAAAATGTGCGTCTCCATCCTCCGACACCACGCATTACTTTTCTCTATCAAAAGCGTTACCGTGGCGACGCTAGACGCCAAAAAGCGCGCCCACCCTTCATCTGATTGGTTCAGACAGAAAAAACTTTGCGCCTCAAGCCCCATAATACGCTTTGACGTACATGAACGAAAATCGGTACACTTATTTATCATTTCTTTACTTAAAGAAAAGTCTCTTGGCGCCATGGCCGAAACTGAACAGGAAGTCGGCCATTTTGAACATTCTTAATTAATCGCGTAATTTTGGAGCAATATATGCCATTCCTTCGAGAATTAATATGGCCCGAACCGTATCGTGAACCCAGATGTGTTATACATCAAAATGTGCGTCTCCATCCTGCGACTACGCGCATTACTTTTCTCTTTCAAAAGTGTTACCGTGGCGACGCTAGACGCCAACAAGCGCACCCCCCCTTCATCTGATTGGTCCATATTTGATAATTCCCCAAAAGGCACCAAATTTTGCATGCAAGCCAGACATGGTGATAAATTTGATATTTCATGGTTTGGATTAATGGGCGTGGCAAAATGGCTCAACAGCGCCCCCCGGAAAACTTTGTGCCTCAAGCCTTATAATACGGTTTGACGTACATGCACGAAAATCGCTACACACCTGTATCATGGCACAACTTAAAGAAAAGTCTCTTGGAGCCATGGCCGAAACCGAACAGGAAGTCGGCCATTTTGAAAACTGATTGGTCCATATTTGATAGTTCTCCAAAAGTCACCAAATTTTGCATGCAAGACAGACTTGGCGATACATTTGATATTTCATGGTTTGCATTAATGGGCGTGGCCTAACGGCTCAACAGCGCCCCCTAGAATACTTTTCTCTGCCATAACTTTTGAATGGTTTGACATAGGAAGTTGTGGGTGGTGTCATGGGACTCTGTAATGAGTCCTTAAGCTTCGTTGGCCTTAATTAGCCCCGCCCCTTCTTCTGATTGGTTGTCCCGATTTTCTGCTATAACTTTGGAATGGTTTGACATAGGGAGTCGTGGGTGGTGTCATCAGATTCTTTATGGAGTCCTTGACCTTCGTTGGCCTGAAATAGCCCCGCCCCTTCTTCTGATTGGTTGTCCCTTTTTTCTGCTATAACTTTTGAATGGTTTGACATAGAGTCGTGGGTGGTGTAATTTCTGATATGCTTATGGGGGCGGTGGACGTGAGTGCGAGGGCCCGTTCATCGCTGCTTGCAGCTTTAATTATTATTATTATTATTATTTTCCTGACAAAGTGAAGGCCTTTTTGCCCCCCTTAACATGCCCAAAAAGTCACCAAATTTTGCACCCTAGTCAGGCCTGGCGAAAAATTTGATATTTAAAGGTTTGCATTAATGGGCGTGGCAAAATGGCTCAACAGCGCCCCCTTGAAAACTTTGTGCCTCAAGCCCCACGATACGGTTTGACGTACATGCACGAAAATCGGTACACACCTGTATCATGGGACAACTTAAACAAAAGTCTCTTGGGGTCATGCCCGAAACCGAACAGGATGTCGGCCATTTTGAATTAGTCGTGTCATTTTGGCGAAATTTATGCCATTCCTTCGAAAGTTAATTCAGCCCGAACCGTAACGTGCACCCAAGTGTGTTATACATCAAAATGTGTGTCTCCATCCTGCGACAACACGCATTACTTTTCTCTTTCAAAAGCGTTACCGTGGCGGCGCTAGACGCCAAAAAGCGCGCCCACCCTTCATCTGATTGGTTCGACAGAAAAAACTTTGTGCCTCAAGCCCCATAATACAGTTTGACGTACATGAACGAAAATCGGTACACACCTGTATCATGTCGCAACTAAAAGAAAAGTCTCTTGGTGCCATGGCCGAAACCGAACAGGAAGTCGGCCATTTTGAACATTCTGAATTAATTGCGTAATTTTGGAGCAATATATGCCATTCCTTCGAGAGTTAATTCAGCCCGAACCGTATCGTGAACCCAGATGTGTTATACATCAAAATGTGCGTCTCCATCCTGCGACTACACGCATTACTTTTCTCTTTCGAAAGTGTTACCGTGGCGACGCTAGACGCCAACAAGCGCACCCCCCCTTCATCTGATTGGTCCATATTTGATAGTTCCCCAAAAGGCACCAAATTTTGCATGCAAGCCAGGCCTGGCGATAAATTTGATATTTCATGGTTTGCATTAATGGGCGTGGCAAAATGGCTCAACAGCGCCCCCCGGAAAACTTTGTGCCTCAAGCCCCACAATACGGTTTGACGTACATGCACGAAAAACGGTACACACCTGTATCATGTCACAACTTAAAGAAAAGTCTCTTGGAGCCATGGCCGAAACCGAACAGGAAGTCAGCCATTTTGAATTAATTGTGTAATTTTGGCGCAATTTATGCCATTCCTTCGGCAGTTAATTCAGCCCGAACCGTAACGTGCACCCAGGTGTGTTATACACCAAAATGTGCATCTCCATCGTGCGACTACACGCATTACTTTTCTCTTTCAAAAGTGTTACCGTGGCGACGCTAGACGTGAAAAAGCGCACCCACCCTTCATCTGATTGGTCCATATTTGATAGTTCTCCAAAAGTCACCAAATTTGGCATGCAAGCCAGGCCTGGCGATACATTTGATATTTCATGGTTTGCATTAATGGGCGTGGCCTAACGGCTCAACAGCGCCCCCCAGAATACTTTTCTCTGCCATAACTTTTGAATGGTTTCACATAGAGAGTCGTGGGTGGTGTCATGGGACTCTGTAATGAGTCCTTAAGCTTCGTTGGCCTTAATTAGCCCCGCCCCTTCTTCTGATTGGTTGTCCTTTTTTTATAATAAAATCGCCGCGAGCCGCCAGTCGCTCTCGCGCTGACTCCCGCTTCCTGATTCAAACGTCTGCCGGCCCCGCCCCCCGACCAATCAGTGGCGAGTAGGGTGATGACGGCCCCGCCCCCGACCAATCAGTGGCGAGTAGCGGATGACGGCCCCGCCCCCCGACCAATCAGTGGCGAGTAGGGTGATGACGGCCCCGCCCCCCGACCAATCAGTGGCGAGCAGGGTGATGACGGCCCCGCCCCCCGACCAATCAGCTCCCTGTAATGTGGTGACCTCAGAAATATTCCCGGCTCAGCCCGGTTACAACCTTGGCAGAATGGTTACAGAAAAAGTAATAATTAAAATAGTAATAATAATAATAATAATAAATTTTATTTGTTGGCGCCTTTCTGAGCACCCAAGGACACCTTACAAAAAACATATAAAATACGAATAAAATACAACAGGAAATAAAATAGAATACAAAAAATTTAGACTGGATATGCAAGTCTGAACAGATGGGTCTTGAGGTGAGATTTGAATTGTCCAATGGAGTCAATCTGACGGATGCAGGGGGGGAGAGAGTTCCAGAGTCTGGGTGCAGAGCAACTGAAGGCTCTGCCACCCATAGTGGCCAGTTTAAATTTGGGTACAGACAGGAGAGCGGCTGAGGAGGAGCGTAGAGCACGGGTGGGGGTGTACGGGTGGAGAAGGTCTGACAGGTATTGAGGGACCAGGTTATGGAGAGCTTTAAATGTGAGGAGAAGAACTTTATATTGGATGCGGTGGTGGACAGGTAGCCAGTGGAGCAGGATGAGGATGGGGGTGATGTGGTCAGTGCGTTTTGTACGGGTGGTGATTCTGGCAGCAGAGTTCTGGATGATTTGGAGACGGTGGAGAAGTTTGTTGGGGAGGCCAGTGAGGATGGAGTTGCAGTAATCAATGCGTGAGGTGACAAGTGCATGGACCAAGACCTGGGTGTTGTGCTGGGTGAGAGATGGGCGGATTCTGGCGATGTTCCGTAGGTGCATGAAAGCAGTACGGGTAATGTTACTGATGTGGGGGGAAAAAGAGAGAACACTGTCCAGAATGACGCCAAGGCTTTTGACTTTGGAGGAGATGTGGACCGGGTGACCATCAATGGAGATATTGAAGGGGTGGGTCTTGGAGAGTGTGGACCTTGTGCCGACGAGAAGGACTTCACTTTTATTTCCATTTAATTTGAGAAAGTTGTTTGTCATCCAGAAATTGATGGTGTTGAGACAGTCAGTAAGAGTGGGGGGGGGGAGGGAGGTGCTTGGTTTAGTGGAGATGTAGAGTTGTGTGTCGTCGGCATAACAGTGAAACTGGATTCCAAAGTGGCGGAGGATGTTACCAAGGGGGAGGATGTATACAATGAAGAGAAGCGGTCCAAGTACTGATCCCTGTGGAACGCCATGTGTGATGAGTGATGGTTGTGTGTGTACATTTTTGCCTTGAACGAACTGTTTCCTGTCAGAGAGATATGAGGTGAACCATTTTATTGCAGTACCAGAGACCCCAGTGCCAGCCAGGCGTTCCAGGAGTATGGAGTGGGAGATGGTGTCAAAGGCGGCACTGAGGTCGAGGAGGATGAGGATGGTGAGAAGGCCAGAATCTGCTGCCAGGAGGAGGTCGTTGGTGATCTTGATTAATGCAGTTTCTGTACTGTGTTTTGGGCGGAAACCAGACTGAAATGGTTCAAAGAGGCTATTGTTGTGCAGGTGGTTCTGGAGGTGGGTTGCTACTGTCTTTTCCAGAATCTTAGAGATGAATGGGAGGTTGGAAATGGGGCGATAATTATTGTGGTCGATTGGATCTAAACCAGGTTTTTTGAGAATGGGAGTGATGGAAGCAGTCTTTAATGATGGTGGAACAGTGGCAGTGGAAAGAGAGGAGTGAACTATGGCAGTTATTATGGGTGAGACTGTTGGCAGACAGGCTTTAATTAAGGCAGTGGGGAGAGGATCAAGAGGGCAGGTAGAGTTCTTGGATGCTTTGATGAGTCTATTAATACCGTCAACAGATGGGAGTTGAAATGTGGACAGGGTGTTGGAGGGTGGAGGGTCCAGGGTGTTCCACTGGGAGAAGGTGGGTTGCGTTGGTGTAGGAAGAGTCAGCTGTTGGTGGATATTGACAATTTTTGAATTGAAAAAGTCCAGAAACTCTTGACACTGTGAGGGGGAGATGAGATGAGAGGGAGTTTCAGCTGGTTTCAGGAGTTTGTTGACAGTTGAGAATAAAGTCCGGGTGTTGCTGTCAGCAGAGTTGATGATATGGGAGTAGTAGGTGGACCTGGCTGTGTTGATGGCAGATTTGTAGGATGTGAAATGGTCAAGATACATTTGCTGATGTACCACTAGGCCGGTTTTCCTCAGCAATCGCTCCAGCTGACGACCCCGCGCTTTAAGCTGGGGTCGTCAGCTACAGTCAAAAGTAGGGTTTTACTAATATTTATAACTTACAAATATTTTAAAAATTAGGAAAAAAAAGTTCCAGTTATTTTATCGCTATGTTGGTCTGTCCTAAGCCAGTAGGTCAAATGAAAGGGATAGCTGAGACTTAGCTCAGCCAGATTATTGCGGTCTTTGCTGCCAGAGGTCGAGAGTTCAAGGCTGGCAATATGCCGAAATTTTTGTTTTACATTAAAATGTTCGTCTCTGTCCTGTGACGACGCACATTACTTTTCTCTTTCAAAAGTGTTACTGTGGCGACGCTAGACGCGAAAAAGCGCTCGTCCCCTTCATCTGATTGGTCCATATTTGATAGTTCTCCAAAAGTCACCAAATTTTGCATGCAAGCCAGGCCTGGCGATAGGCTACATTTGATATTTCATGGTTTGCATTAATGGGCGTGGCCTAACGGCTCAACAGCGCCCCCTAGAATACTTTTCTCTGCCATAACTTTTGAATGGTTTGACATAAAGAGTCGTGGGTGGTGTCATGGGACTCGGTATTGAGTCCTTAACCTTCATTGGCCTGAATTAGCCCCGCCCCTTCTTCTGATTGGTTGTCCCGATTTTCTGCTATAACTTTTGAATGGTTTGACATAGAGAGTCGTGGGTGGTGTCATCAGACTCTGTATGGAGTCCTTGACCTTCATTGGCCTGAATTAGCCCCTCCCCTTCTTCTGATTGGTTGTTCCTTTTTTCTGCTATAACTTTTGAATGGTTTGACATAGAGAGTCGTGGGTGGTGTCATTTCTGATATGCTTATGGGGGCGGTGGCCGTGAGTGCGAGGGCCCGTTCATCGCTGCTTGCAGCTTTAATTATTATTATTATTTTTCTTCTGACAAAGTGATGGCCTTTTTGCCCCCCTTAACATGCCCAAAAAGTCACCAAATTTTGCACCCAAGTCAGGCCTGGCGAAAAATTTGATATTTAATGGTTTGCATTAATGGGCGTGGCAAAATGGCTCAACAGCGCCCCCTTGAAAACTTTGTGCCTCAAGCCCCACGATACGGTTTGACGTACATGCACGAAAATCGGTACACACCTGTATCATGGGACAACTTAAAGAAAAGTCTCTTGCCGTCATGCCCGAAACCGAACAGGAAGTCGGCCATTTTGAATTAATCGTGTCACTTTGGCGCAATTTATGCCATTCCTTCGGCAGTTAATTCAGCCCGAACCGTAACGTGCACCCAGGTGTATTATACATCAAAATGTGCGTCTCCCTCCTGCGACCACACGCATTACTTTTCTCTTTCAAAAGCGTTACCGTGGCGACGCTAGACGCCAAAAAGCGCGCCCACCCTTCATCTGGTTGGTTCAGACAGAAAAAACTTTGCGCCTCAAGCCCCATAATACGGTTTGACGTACATGAACGAAAATTGGTACACTCCTGTATCATGTCGCAACTAAAAGAAAAGTCTCTTGGCGCCATGGCCGAAACCGAACAGGAAGTCGGCCATTTTGAACATTCTGAATTAATTGCGTAATTTTGGAGCAATATATGCCATTCTTCGAGAGTTAATTCAGCCCGAACCGTATCGTGAACCCAGATGTGTTATACATCAAAATGTGCGTCTCCATCCTGCGACTACACGCATTACTTTTCTCTTTCGAAAGTGTTACCGTGGCGACGCTAGACGCCAACAAGCGCACCCCCCCTTCATCTGATTGGTCCATATTTGATAGTTCCCCAAAAGGCACCAAATTTGGCATGCAAGCCAGGCCTGGTGATAAATTTGATATTTCATGGTTTGCATTAATGGGCGTGACAAAATGGCTCAACAGCGCCCCCCGGAAAACTTTGTGCCTCAAGCCCCACAATACGGTTTGACGTACATGCACGAAAATCGCTACACACCTGTATCATGGCACAACTTAAAGAAAAGTCTCTTGGAGCCATGGCCAAAACCGAACAGGATGTCGGCCATTTTGAATAAATTGTGTAATTTTGGCGAAATTTATGCCATTCCTTCGAGAGTCAATTCAGCCCGAACCGTATCGTGCACCCAGGTGTGTTATACATCAAAATGTGCGTCTACATCCTGCGACACCACGCATTACTTTTCTCTTTCAAAAGTGTTACCGTGGCGACGCTAGACGCCAAAAGGCGCGCCCCCCCTTCATGTGATTGGTCCATATTTGATAGTTCTCCAAAAGTCACCAAATTTTGCATGCAAGCCAGGCCTGGTGATAAATTTTATATTTCATGGTTTGCATTAATGGGCGTGGCCTAACGGCTCAACAGCGCCACCTTGAATACTTTTCTTTGCCATAACTTTTGAATGGTTTGACATAGAGAGTCGTGGGTGGTGTCATGGGACTCTGTAATGAGTCCTTAAGCTTCGTTGGCCTTAATTAGCCCCGCCCCTTCTTCTGATTGGTTGTCCCGATTTTCTGCTATAACTTTGGAATGGTTTGACATAGAGAGTCGTGGGTGCTGTCGTCAGATTCTTTATGGAGTCCTTGACCTTCATTAGCCTGAATTAGCCCCGCCTCTTCTTCTGATTGGTTGTCCCTTTTTTCTGCTATAACTTTTTAATGGTTTGACATAGGAAGTCGTGGGTGGTGTCATGGGACTTTGTACTGAGTTATTAAGCTTCGTTGGCCTTAATTAGCCCCGCCCCTTTTTCTGATTGGTTGTCCCGATTTTCTGCCATAACTTTTGAATGGTTTAACATAGAGAGTCGTAGGTGGTGTCATGGGACTCGGTATTGAGTCCTTGACTTTCATTGGCCTGAATTAGCCCCGCCCCTTCTTCTGATTGGTTGTCCCTATTTTCTGCCATAACTTTTGAATGGTTTGACATAGAGAGTCGTGGGTGGTGTCTTTTCTGATATGCTTATGGGGGGCGGTGGCCGTGAGTGCGAGGGCCCGTTCATCGCTGCTTGCAGCTTTAATTTCTTCTTTTTTCTTTATTTCTTCTTTTTTTCCCTTTTTTTCTCTATTTCTTCTTCCTTTTTCCTTTTCCATTTTAATCTCCACATTTCGACTTTTTTCTAGAAATTTTAATTTTTTTCTCGACATTTCGACTTTTTTCTCGAAATTTTGACTTTTTTCTCGACATTTCGACTTTTTTCTCGACATTTCGACTTTTTTCTTGACATTTCAACTTTTTTCTCAACATTTCGACTTTTTTCTCGAAATGCATAATGAAAAAAAATCTTCCCACAGTTATAACTAATATAGAAACATGCAGCATGTGTTGCCTTCATTCTAAGGCTTATACAAACTTTTCATGTTTTGCGGCTCCAGACATATTTGTTTTTTGTGTTTTTGGTCCAATATGGCTCTTTCAACATTTTGGGTTGCCGACCCCTGCCCTAAGTGTTTCCACCTGTCCCCTATTTCCCTCCATGTGTTTAAATAGTCTGTGTTCCCCTTGTCTTGTGCCAGAGTGTCTTCTTCCTCGTCCTGCACCAGAGCCTTGGTCCATGTCCACAGCCGTAGTAATCGCCATAGAAAGCCGTATGTTCCTCGTGACGAGTGATTTTTTGTTTGTAATTTTTTTCTACCATAGCTTAGACTCATAGCTCTTTGTTTTTTCCTCGTTAAAGAGCGATTTTTTTGTTTATAGCCATTTGTTTGTCACTCGGTCCGAGGTCTCCGGTGAATTCAATAAAAGCCTTTTATCTAACATCTCTGCATCTGAGTCCTGCTTTGAGTCTGGGCCTGACAGCTGCCTGTTACCGTCTCGGTGGTAGAGACACCATCAGCCCACTTGGAGATGAGGGCACGGCAGAGAGGGAGTATTTATTCAGGTGCATCTCTCACTCACATGTAGCTGTGTCCCTGAAGACTTCAGTCCTGAGCAGAGGCAGCATCCCCGGGTCACACAGGGGTGCTGGCCTGGTCCGTTTCAGCATGGGACAGTAGGCTGACGCCAGCAGGAGGAAGACGTGGCTAGAGAGGCTGAGGTGGAGCCGGGGGAGGGTCTATATGCACTAGGTGTGGTGGTGTACATAACCCAGTGTGTTGTGCGCCTGTGTTGGTAGTAGGGTTGCCACCTGTCCCGTAAAATACGGAATTGTACGGAGCCCCTCTGGTGACATTTGAAAAAAATAAAATAATGCGTGGCCACGAATTAATAACTCATGGCCACGCATTAATTATCTCGTGGCCACGCATTGATTATTTCGTGGCCACGAGATATTAACTCGTGTCCACGAGTTGTTAATGCGTGGCCACGCATTATTTTATTTTTTTCAAATGTCACCAGAGGGGCTCCGTAGAATTGTCCTTTATTTGAGAAAAAAATTTTGCGTCCCGTATTGAACTAATACGGGACGCGATTTGTACCGTATTTTCATTAACGCCCCATACACACGTCTGTCACACACATGTTGGGCTTCACCTCCAGGTAGGGGTTGGGAATTGGGAATTAAAAGTTGCGTTCCGTATTGAACCAATACGGACATATATTATGCTCTTATTTATTGATGTCATAATATACAGGTGAACGTCAGAAAATTTGAATATATTGCAAAACGTCATTCGTAGTAAATTTAACTAAAGGGGAAACAAAAATATTATTTCCCACTACATTCAAAGTGAGATATTTCAAGCCTTTATTTGTTATGATTTTGGTGATTATGTTTATGAAAACCCCAAATAAAAAATACATTTGAGAATATTTTATGAAATCAATAAACAATTCCATCATCAAAATTATAACAAATAAAGGTTTAACATATCTTGCTTTGCATGTAATAAGACTAGGTAATATATTAGTATCACCTTTTAAGTTGAAGTATTGAAATAAATGAACTTTTACACCATGTTCTAGTTGAATTATTGAAATAAATGAACTTTTACACCATATTCTACTTGAATTATTGAAATAAATGAACTTTTACACCATATTCTAGTTGAATTATTGAAATAAGTTAACTTTTACACCATATTCTAGTTGAATTATTGAAATAAGTTAACTTTTACACCATATTCTAGTTGAATTATTGAAATAAGTTAACTTTTACACCATATTCTAGTTGAATTATTGAAATAAGTTAACTTTTACACCATATTCTAGTTGAATTATTGAAATAAGTTAACTTTTACACCATATTCTAGTTGAATTATTGAAATAAGTTAACTTTTACACCATATTCTAGTTGAATTATTGAAATAAGTTAACTTTTACACCATATTCTAGTTGAATTATTGAAATAAGTTAACTTTTACACCATATTCTAGTTGAATTATTGAAATAAATTAACTTTTACACCATATTCTTCACCTGTAGGCTATATTATATCTTGGCTGATGTGGACATACATAGCATAGGAGGATATTTCAGATGCTAGTATGGTTGTCTGTCTCTACAGTCATGCAAGTTCAATGCTATTAAAGCACTTTAAACTTTAAATCAAAGCATTTTGTTTTTTCATATAAAATAAACACATTTTTATGCAGTTTAGAAGTTTTTGGGGCTTTTTTTTGGCTCCTGCGCTGCTGAAATCAGGGCGCCCCTTATTTCTATTTCTGAAAGCTGGCAACCCTAGTTGGTAGTGACATGCTGGTAAACTGTGGTACAATGGCTGCTGGGTAGCGGTGGTTAGAGCAAGTGGCCCATGAACTGAGGCTACAGCCCTCCTGCAGCAGTCAGAGGTTCAAGTCCTGGCCTGTAGCCCTTTGCTGCATGGTCTCCATTCTCTCTCTCTCTCCCCCTTCCTGTCTGTACACTTTGAATAAAGGCCAATAGAGCCACAGAATCTTTAAAAAAAATCTGGCAAAATTTCCATCAGTTTAATGTGGTTGAAATCCCCTGCAAGCATGTAGACCCCCCCGGATGTTGGAGTTCAAATGCTGACCACGATATATGGTGATGGGGTCATGTAGCTCCAGCAAAGCTACTTTAGCTCCCAGCACAACGTAAACAATGATGAAAAACATAGTTGTTAATGTTCACAAATACTGATGCTGGTGTTGTGCCAAAAAGTGATTACCTGCCAGTATCTGATTTCTTCTGATTTCTGGCCGCGAGAGCGCGCATCGTTGAACGATAGCGCTAAAATGTCAGATTTTCAGATTATGAAGCTCAAGAATGAGATCAAATCATATTTAGGCAGAAACTACTTTTAATTAACTGTATTTGGCCTTCAATCAATTTTTGGCAGGTGAAAATGCCTATTTTTTGTCATAATGGTCCTTTAAAAGAGTTAAAAGCAATCCTGTGAGCTGTAGTATTTATATTATGAAGCTCAAGAATGAGATCAAATCATATTTAGGCAGAAACAACCTTTCATTAACTGTATTTGGCCTTCAATCAATTTTTGGCAGGTAAAAAGACCCATTTTCAGGGGAGAATTCAGATTCTGGCAGGCAATCACTTTTTGGCACGACATCGGCATTTAACAGTCAACTGTTCTTTTGCTTCATAGATAGATAGATAGATAATCATATTATATAAATCAGGGTTTATAGGCGGCATTAAACAGGTCACATCTATCATGTTAGATGTTCATGAGGGAAAAGCTAAATAATATTTCAGTGACGAGGCCCCAACTCAGTTGGAGCTGCATATGTTTTATGAATATATTTTACCCACATTTAAGATGCTATATCAGATTTTATAACCAACTGGGTTCAAAGTGAATTATGGAAGATTTGGAAGTGTTTAGAAATAAATTAAATAAGCACAAACCATCTGTGAATTCATGCATTAAAAAAAAACACCCAGGTTGCTCTTTTTGTTATAAATACAGGTGTAAGGCTGTGCATTAGCAAAATGAGTCGTGTAATAATTTGCGCCATGCCCGTGAAAGCCACAGGACAATAAAGAAACTGTAATGGTGGCGAGAGGGTGAGAACGAGGTTAAAAAGAGTAAAAAAATAAATGGAAAAAAGAAGAAGAAGCAGCAGCAAACAGGCTCATCTTGTTTACTACAATCAGAAGATTGGCAGCTTGTTTCAGCCGCTTTCCTTTTGCAACACCAGTATATTTTGCCAATCTTGGCTGGCTTTCTCAGCTGCAAAAATATCTTTATTTGAAAAAATTGTGCAGCAGTTAATCTCGCAAATAACAGAGAGGAACACCCGAGAACCAGGGGCAGTCTAACCATGTGGAGGAGTGGGAATTTCCCCACGGGGGCCATCAGTGTATGTTGGGAATACACAATAAAACAAATTAACTAATGTCACATTATGCTTGATTCTGCCGGGGCACAGCCAGTAGACTTCACTTCGTATGTTTATGGAGGGTTCGCTTGCGTGTTGC
Source organism: Cololabis saira (assembly GCF_033807715.1). Classification (NCBI taxonomy): domain Eukaryota; kingdom Metazoa; phylum Chordata; class Actinopteri; order Beloniformes; family Belonidae; genus Cololabis; species Cololabis saira. The sequence continues at coordinate 33,521,820 of NC_084602.1, forward strand.
AGCAATAACGGAAGTGCTTTGATCATGTAAAAACACGCAGTGTTTCCGACATCTGCATCTAGCAAGGGGGCTTGTCGTTGCACAATTACTGTTAGCACTGGTTCATGAATCTGACATCTGAAGTACAAATTATACTTTGAGGGAAAGTCGAACAGCCTTGACAGAATAAAGACCATAAACAAAACACATTAGCTGACGTTTTGTGGATTATTACACAGCAACTCAGACTTATAAGGGGAAATTTGCTTTTATTCTCAACAACATTTTGTATTTAATTTTCAAATCCCAGCTGGGGCCTTTCTGTGAACGGTTTTCAGGTTCTCCCTGTGCCCGTGTGGGCCTTTTCTGTTTACTTCTGCTACCTGCCACAGTCCAACTCACTCCAGGAGTGAATGTGAGGATTTATGTCAAGTTAGGTCAATTATTATTAACTCAACAACAAATAAAAATGTGTGATAAATGTGTGTTTGTATGATAAAAGCTGAGGTATCGTGCTAAACCCGGAACAGAAGTCAGCGGGAGAAGTTGGGTTTTCATAATACACTCAATAGTCTGTATAGCTCTAATGTAAAACAAAAAAAGAACGAAAGGAGGCTTTTCCTCAGTTGGGGGGCCACACGCAAAAAAACTCTTTCAGCTCTTTTTCAGTGTAGACCAGGAGTAAGCAGTGCTGGTCCTGGAGTGCTGCCATCCTTTATGTTTTAGCAAACCTCCAGCACACCCTGATCCAGTTAACTGGGTCATTAATGGCGCTTTTCCACTAGTACCTACTCAGTCCGGCTCGGCTCGACGCCACTCGGTTTGGTTCTTTCCCACTAGGGGTCTAATGTGCCGAGTAGATACTTTTCTGTAACTATTCTGCCAAGGTTCTGAGCGGCTGAGTCGGCTGTATCTGACATCATCACACTACAGGCCACCGATTGGTCGGGGGTTGGAGTCAGATGTCTGAGTCAGGAGGAGGAAATCAGCGAAAGAGCGGCGGCTTCTTGTTCATTTTATTCGACAGGCAATGGCAGCGCAAAGGTCTGTTTGGTGATCCAACTCTGAGGTGCAGATGTTCATAAACCTGGTGGCTGAGGAGAGATTTAAAAAGGGGATCTAGACGGGCGATAAGGAACAACAAGATCTACCAGGAGCTCTGTCACTTCATAGCTGCTCGCTGCTCCAGCTGACTTTTCAGCAGCGCTAAGACAACTAAAAAAAAATTTAAAAGCGTTGCCGCTTGAAGCTTCTCTCACTCTCATTTTTTAACTTGATATCGAACACAAGTCCCAGACCCAGCAGCACATACAGGACTGTCTCAGAAAATTTTAATATTGTGATAAAGTTCTTTATTTTCTGTAATGCAATTCAAAAAACAAAAATGTCATACATTCTGGATTCATTACAAATCAACTGAAATATTGCAAGCCTTTTATTATTTTAATATTGCTGATCATGGTTTACAGCTTAAGAAAACTCAAATATCCTATCTCAAAAAATTAGAATATTCTGGGAATCTTAATCTTAAACTGTAAGCCATAATCAGCAATATTAAAATAATAAAAGGCTTGCAATATTTCAGTTGATTTGTAATGAATCCAGAATGTATGACATTTTTGTTTTTTTAATTGCATTACAGAAAATAAAGAACTTTATCACAATATTCTAATTTTCTGAGACAGTCCTGTATATTATCTCCTCCAGGTTCTACATCTTTAGTGTTGTTGTTTTCTTCGTTTAGATCACACAATCAAATATGTCACAGCAGCTTCACTCCAACCTTCTACTTCTGCTCCAGGTGCTGAATTGTTATGGAAAAGAAGAGTAGAGCCAAGAGCCAAAAGAAGAGTAGAGCCAAGTAGGTACTAGTGGAAAAGTGCCCTAAAAGACTTGTGCAGACCTTGATGACTAGCCACCCCTAGACCTTGGAACAACCGAGTATCAGCCGGTTCATTAACATCATGCTCTGGCTTTGATCAGCTCTGATACTGTAGGTGAGGTGGTGCCATGCAGTTACCATCTTAAACAAAAGCTTTAACTGTATCAGACCTAAAGAGTTAGTAGGTGAAGGGAGGCACTAGTGGGATGTGGTTATGCTACTTCCTCCCAGTCAGACTGTTTCCAGACGGTGGAATACCAATCATCAGTTCCAATGTTCCCAGCATTAAGAGGCTAGACCAGGGGTCGGCAACCCAAAATGTTAAAAGAGCCATATTTGACCAAAAACACAAAAAACTAATATGTATGGAGCCGCTAAAAATGAAAAGTTTTGTATCAGCCTTAGAATGAAAACAACACATGCTGCATATTTCATTATGCACTTTGAGAAAAAAGTCGAAATGTTGAGAAAAAAGTCGAAATGTCGAGATTAATGTCGAAGTACAATCTCGAGAAAAAAGTCTTAATGTTGAGAAAAAAGTCGAAATGTTAAACATTACACAAAAAAGTTTCAAAAAAGTCGAAATGTCGAGAAAAAAGTCAAAATGTTGAGAAAAAAGTCGAAATGTCAAGAAAAAAGTCAAAATGTTGAGAAAAAAGTCGAAATGTCGAGATTAATGTTGAAGTACAATCTCGAGAAAAAAGTCGAAATGTTGAGAAAAAAGTCGAAATGTTGAGAAAAAAGTCGAAATGTCAAGAAAAAAGTCAAAATGTTGAGAAAAAAGTCGAAATGTCGAGATTAATGTTGAAGTACAATCTTGAGAAAAAAGTTGAAATGTTGAGAAAAAAGTTGAAATGTTGAGAAAAAAGTCAAAATTTCGAGAAAAAAGTCGGAATGTCGAAAAAAAAGTCGAAATGTCGAGAAAAAAGTCGAAATGTCGAGATTAATGTTGAACTACAATCTCGAGAAAAAAGTTGAAATGTTGAGAAAAAAGTTGAAATGTTGAGAAAATAGTTGAAATGTCGAGAAAAAAGTCATAAGAAAAAAAGAAGAAAAAAAGGGAAAAAAGGGAAAAAGAAGAATTAAAGGAAAAAGAAAAAAAAGAAAAAAAGGAAAAAAAAGGTCAAACATTTTTGAAAAAGCTCCAAGCGCTAAAGAGCCGCATGCGGCTCTAGAGCCGCGGGTTGCCGACCACCGGGCTAGACTGATCTGGATAACTCAGCTTATCATTTGTCTCACATTTGGCCATGCGCTGGACTGGAGATGTGTCCAGTGTACCCAGCTTCAAAACCAGTGGCTGCTGGGATTGGCTCCAGCCCGGACTCGCTGGAGTGGAAACAGGATGAATGACAAGAGAAAACTAAAAGTTATCTTGTCTTTGTTGTCTTTGATGATGGCAAAGGTGGAATGTTAGACTGACGGTATAAAAGCTAACGATGACAAAGCAAGCTTTTATGACATTGTTTTTTCCTTTTTTAATATTCAAATTGCACCGCACAGTATAAAACACTGTTGACACAGGATGATTGGCATGTCAATATACAAATAATGAAAAGTTAAGTGTGTCATATTTACTTTGTGTATGGCAGTCCGGTAGACAGTAGTACACAATAAAGACAATTTTGAGATGCAAATGTCTTCTGGTTGTAAATAGTGGATAACATTTTATGAGAATGGAATCTTTAAATTAGAAAAGTAACGGTCTGGAAACAAGATAAAAATGTAGCCCTTATTTACTCATCTTTCTACCAAATATACTTCATTTAACAGTCATTTAAGCACATTCCACCATGTGACCGTGCATACATAACGACCAAAGAGCTCATATTATCAGATGCCAGACTGATAAAAGTCTAGACTGGCAGGATCATTTTATTTTGAGCTGTTTCTGTGATGGAAATATCCCCTATAAATCTAAAGTACATATTGAATGAGAACATTATTAGACCCAGATATCCATCTGTCCAGACCATACAATTCATTTTTCATGTCCCATTTAATACAAAATAGTGTTGAATGTAAATAAGTTGCGCCAAAACTTGTGAACAACTAAAAAAAGGGGTAGATCTTTTACAACCATTTTTGTGGCACTAAGTTATTATTCTTTCTAAGCGTAAATACCATTAACTTGTGAGAAATACAAATATCCATGACAAAAAGCAACACGATCTTAAAGGGATTGTGACATGAAAAACACATTTTTCTTGATTTTTTGTGTTTTGTTGTGTGTCTTGACATCAATTACACCCAAAAAACAACGAACTTTTAACATTCAGTGTATTGTGTGCTTTCTGGGATTTTCCGCATAACTGTGCAAAAACGGCGCATGTGGTTTGGTGGCGGGCCGTTACGTAACGGCCCACTAAATCACCGCCCCCTCCACCCAGCTCCCTGCCTCCTCTCCTCTCCAGCGCACCATAAAGGCTGATTTATGGTTCCGCGTTACACCGACGCAGAGCCTACGGCGAAGGGTTACGCGGCGACGCGCACCGTACGCTGAACCCTACGGCGTAGGCTCTGCGTCGACTTAACGCGGAACCATAAATCAGGGTTAACACGGAGCTGTTTAAAGCCTCTTTTGTTCTAATCACCGGAGGAGAACTGCTAAGAAAGACCCGCGGCCACTGACTGGACTTAAGATAAGGAGACACTTTATTTACATGCCTTTTTTTTTTGTGATTGTTTGCTGTGGACTGTCTGCTTCGCCCTGCTGCTTTTCCGTGCATGCTTCGCCTGTCGCTCCCGGCTTAACTCTCCGACGCCGCTGTGAGCGTATTGCTCGCGGGGAGCTGCGGTCCCGGTCCTCTGGTCCCGGTTGGACTTCATCCCCGGGCTGTAGTCGCCCTGTCTGGGCTGTGTGTGTCGGTGTTTGTGGTTTGGTGTGCGCGCGTGTGTGTGGAGACGCCGGCAGAAGTGTGTAGCGGTTGGTTGGAGGAGGTTTGGAGGAGGAGCGGCGCAATGATTGACAGGAAAGGGGGAAAAGTACCCGTTTTTCACGGCGCAAAAAAACACTGTCATAAAAAGGACAGAATGGAGTACTAGAGTGAAGTTTTTCTTGTTACACTCTTTTAGACACATTTAAGGGATGTTGGCCAAGACTTTTAATAGTGTTAAAAGCATGTTAAAAATGATGTCACAATACCTTTAAGGATTACAGTTTCATGGTGTCACTTGAAGGCGCCACCAATGGAGGGATTACCAACAGTGATGGAGATAAAGGTCTGACGGAGAGGCTGACAGGGCTTTGTTCATTCTCTGTCACACCAGAGATTCCCTTACTAACTTTTACTGTAACTTAAATAAGTATAGGTGTCTTAGAAAAGATGAAGTGAACATTTCTGAATGTGGTGAGAGAAGATGTGCAGTTAGTTGCTAGCTGTTGACAGAGGAAGACGTAGAAGACAGGGTGAGATGGAAACAGATCCGTTGTGGTGGCTCCTAAGAGGAATAGACGTCAGAAGAAGAAGCATCTTGCCCTAAAATAGATGCTCTCACTTTTACTGCATCTTTAAATATACTTTTTTTTACATTTAGCTTACCGGCAACAGAATCCTGTCCCATTTGCAAAACGGTAAAATGTGATGCAGTCACAAAAGATTCTTTCCCAGAAAAGCCATTAAGTTAAAACTCATGGTGGGTTTGTGTAAATGAATAAATACAAAAAAAGACACATGCAGATAGGTGTGTCACCTCCCCATTCAGTCATGTTCATTGTTGCTCTCTGTCTTGTCTTTTTTTCCATGTGCAATCATTTCATTTCCTCTACTTTCCTCCCTTTGCACTTTGCAGCCGTCTAATGCACTGCTTTATATTCTGTGTCACAACCCTGCCCCATTGATCCTTAAAGTTTGTTTCCTGCTACAGTTCTTTAATCAGACGGGCTATTTCACCCACACCTTTACTGTTCGCAATAATTTAAAGGTTAAAATTCAATATAATGCATAATGATAGACGGAACCATCACAGCAGTTGTGAGACAGGAAGCACCACAATTTGGGCTTCACGCAACAATAGATGGCAAAAGAAAAGGTGTGGGCGCTGTGTGGAATGCAAATAAAAGCAGAATTCACTGATTTTCAAATAATATTTTACTCACAAGAAAAAAGAAATTCACCAAATGTTGAAAGCAAAGAAATGTACCGTCTTGACAAATTGTTATAATTAGATGACCCCTGTGTAGCAAACACTCTTCTTTTAATCACAGAACCAACGAGACTACCTGTAGGTCCGTGGTTTGCAGAGGAGGAAGGTTTTCCCATTCTTGTTTGATGTATGATTCAAGCTGCTCAAAAGTCCTAATTCTCTTTTAAGTTATAAATTATTTCATTTCCTGTTGGGTCAAATTTTTCTCACTTGTTGAAAGGTGTGGAGTACAGACAGGCGCGTTCAGAACCCAGAACCCTTTGTAGTGGATAGAGGATGATGTTTAGCACTGTGTAGCTTCCCTGGAGACGTTGTCTACATGAGAGCGTGTGCTGCTTTAAAACCTGAAAATACCTTTCAGCATGAATGCTTGCTTGGACAAGGTGTTTATAGAGGGTTTGCATTGACGTCACTTCCCCACTGGACCACCCCCCCTGGAGTGGCAAAACATCAGCAAAAATGGCTGCAACTAGTAGGGGAAACTGTGGAAAAGACGGGATAACAGCCGATTATCGGCTTAAAGGAGCACGAGGCTCCTTTAAAGAAATGAGACTCTATAGCGCCACCCTTCGCCACGATGGCCGTTGGGGGTACTGCAGCCAACAGTGAAGCCGACACGGGAGAACGGGGAGAACGTGCATGACGTCACATCCGCAGGACAGCGCGGGAAATTCGGGCCCCGAAATTGCAGCACATTTTGCAGCACACAGCCTGTTCAAGGAAACGGAGAGATACACTAGAGGGCTCATTCTTTTTGGTTTGGAACGCTTCATCTGACATTATTACTAGAAAACTTAAAATGTATACAAATTTTTTTCATAAATCCTGCCTCAATCCTCCCTCATGCTCCATGCCTCCTTAAAGGCAGTTGGATTTGACTGTGACCCGTACAGTTACCCGAAAAACCAGTGGTCCATGGACATTAAGACCCCGTCCACACGTAGCTGGATATCTGCGGGTATCTGCTAAACCGGAGATATTTTCCTATGTTTTGACCTGTCATCCACACGAAAACGCAAATAAACGAAGGTTTAAAAAAACTCCGGGCAAAGTGAAGATTTTTGAAAACTCCGTTTATGTAGATGCGTGTAGACACACACAACCGGAGTTTTGCGTTTTCGAACGTCACATTATGCGCCAAAACAACAACAAATCTGCTCTGACGTGCGACTTTTGTTCACTATAGAACTACAGATGATCCAGCATCTGTTCTCCAAGCTATTAAATAAATGGTCTCTGGTCTTGACCACCGCTTAGAGCCTACGGCCGACACAGAGCCTACGGCGTAGGGTACGGGGCGACGCGCACCCTACGCCTTACCGGGACACGGGGGGGAGAAGGAGACGCGCCTGCCGGGGAAGCGGAGCCGCGGAGGTGCAGCTTCCCCGGGAGCCGCAGATGATCTACAGGTTTGAAATGCTTATGAATGTGGTCGAAAACGCAGATCTTCGGTTACGTGTGGAAGGGTTTTTTTTTAAAACGATGTAATGTGGATGCAAATTTTTTTATAAACGGAGGGAGGAAATATTCGGTTTTAAAAATACCCGGCTACGTGTGGACGGGGTCTAATATTTGGCCACGAATCCAGTTTCCTGATATTTATTTGTACTTAATTTCTACGCCGGGGAAAAACACGAAGCAACGCTTGAAGGTATACAAAAGTCTTGACGCTTGGTCCGACTTCAAGGCAGGATTTGTTGTAGAAATTAAACTGATGAGGACACTGAACTTTATGATTTGACCGTTTAACGTTAGCTACCCAAAAATCCAACATTACCTGATACAAAATGGGAACCGCAAACCACGTTTCGGTACCTGGAATCCAGTTGTTTCTGCGAATTGCAGCGATCCATTTGTCTTTCTTAAGCTTATTTTTCAGCAGTCTGTAAAACAATAACTCAGATTTCTTGCTAAATCTATGAGTACAGTCAATTGCACAACAGCTCTTTCCCATTTTAGATGTTTTCGAGTTGCTCAAACTGAAAATTTACGCTGCCACTCAGTCTTTCTGACACTCAGTCTTTCTGCCACTCAGTCTTTCTGCCACTCAGTGGCACTGATGTGTCCCCATGCATCAGACATGCAAGCCTTTGAACTGGTCGGTAATAAAGCCTACGTCTCCAAAAAAACATAACTTTCCAAAATAAATGCTTTTCTATCACGTTCACATGTCATCTTTGGCCGATAGACCTGTAACCTGCATTTGTAGATATCAGGTGAATCGTGTCCTTGGTGTTTCCTCTGATTTTTAGGCAACAGTTCCCGAGCCCATGGAGAAATTTCAACTCCAGAAGCAGCTGTTTATTTATCCACTGTAGATGATGAGAAATTCAAAGTCTTCACAATTTGGAGACTATTGTTCTGAAAGTCTTTTAAAGTTTTTACAGTTTGGAAAACCTGCCCATTTTTACATCAGATAACTCAGAAAATGTCTCTTTGTACGTAGCAATGAAATTATTTAGTTGCAAAATGTTCCTTTCTGTGTTTATTTTAAGCAGCACTTACACTTTGTTCCCATCTCCAAACTTTTTTGAGATGTGTTGCTGCCATCAAGCACTGGCAGAAATAGTTCAAGAATTTCTCTTTCAAAGTTTTACATGTTTTCTATTGTGATCAAAGTTGGGCTCAAGAGGTTTTCAAGTCATTACAGTTTGATTTTATTTCCAGTTTACACAGAATCCCAAAGTTTTGGGAACTGGAGTGGTAATTTGTGAGATAAATCCATCTTGTGTTTTCATGTTTTTGCTGCACATTTTCTTAAATATCAACTTAAATGAGTAATGCTAAACGTATTAATAGTTTTGTCTTGGTAATGCCTTATTTTTCTGTCCTTTGCATAGCACATAAAACTTAGTAAACCTCTATCAATGACCATATTTAGTGGTGGAAACTTTGTTCAAAGAAAACTGCCATTATGAGGATGAAAGGCATGGGGGGTTGGGGGGGGGGGGGGGGTAGATCACATGGCTCCTTGCACTTTTTTAATTATGACCCAAATTCAATTACTTTGCAACCTTGGAGTTTGCAGAGCCACAGAAAATTGTTCCAACCGAGGGACGGCACTTCTTATTAAAGCATGTTCACTTTACAACATACAAAGGCTGCTGTTGAAGCCTTGAGCCCACAGTTGAATGATAACAACCCCCCCCCCCCAAAAAAAAAACAACAAAATGCATGGTGTTTGATGCAAGTAGAGAAAAAGTATGATGAAAACGGTGCTATTTTTCCTTTTTACAGCACATTTTTCAGACATGAACTATGCCAGCGCTGGGCACCGCACACAGTCTTAAAAACAAAAAAGCTCATCTGTACTCTTGCAAATGTGCTCGCACTGCTTGAAAGAACACAAGGCCGTGATTACTCTTAATCGTCGTGAAAAACATTTCATAAAGGGAGGGAGGCCGGTTCTGTAACTGCTTCAAAACTGCCTCGATACATCTTCCCGTTTAGATGTAGACACGCCCGCCTCAGACGTCTCACCGTTCCACAGGGAGATGAATGCTAAGGTAGGCCATTTGCATTCTGAGCTAGTAAGATGTCAGCATTGTTATTGTCTACATGGTAGCCCACTGAGGAAAGCTGACACCTATATTTACTCGATCATCTGTAATTGTCTAACAGGCTGGGTGGCCCAGTGGGAGTGCCGTCCTGCTTCAAACCTCAAACAAAGGATGTGTCATCGCCTCCCATCGGGCTTCGAATTAGCTACCACCTAAAGCAAGGCAGTAAAAAACCCCAGTAGGCCAGTCAGACAACACAACCTCCACATATGCCATTGCCCTTTCAGTATTTTTAATAGATGATTAGATAAAAAAGGATTTGCACTTGAAATGCATGAGATATCAACAATCAAGAAATCAGAAACAAGCATATAGAATGTAATTTAAGAAACCAAATCTTTTTTTTGCATTGCTTTACTGTGATTGACACTTTATTTATTTATAACTGATCCCCATTAGTCCTCACTGCAGTGAAGACTATTCTTCCTGGACTATTCTTCCCTATTCTCCCAACACTGCACACATAAAACAATAAAATACAATCCTTACAATGAAAACATAACTAAATCTAAACAAAAATTATCTGAGATTTAATGGAATTCAACCTTTAAATTGTTGAAACCAATCAGAACCAAACAACAAAAAATATTCCATTTTACACACTCAGAATTTCAGAATAAACCAAGAATTTCAGAATAAACCAACTAACTAAAACTGACTTCCTTGCTAAGTACTGCTTTTCTTAATTTATTTTTGAATCTAGCTTTATTGTTTATCATGGTTAAATGTGGTGGAATTTTTTTTTTTATTTCCATTTGACTTTGGACGCTTGTTGCTAGGCAACAGGTTATCGTAGAGACATCGTACAAATGTTCTCCGACTCGGCACGCTGTGGACTTCAACATATTCAAATTTCATGAAGCTGCGATTTAAGGAAATTTTATGTCAAAATCCATGCCTTCATTCATTCATTCGGATGGGGTTTTTTACCACAGTGAAAAAAAAACCTATCCGTTAACGTAGCCTGAACCAGAATGTGCACCCATGCATGGCATACATCGTTGGATGCGTCTCCATCTTGCCTCAATGGGCATTACTTTTCTCAGTCAAAAGTGTTACCGTGGCAACGCTAGATGCCAAAAAGCAAAAGAAAGAGGCGAAAATTTGGACGCTTATTGCTCGGCCGAACTTTATCGTAGAGACATCGTTCAAACTAACGGACCCTACAACCTCATTATGCCAATCATTACAGTTTTTGCGAAATTTACCTTTAATTTTTTTTTTTATTTCCATTTGATTTTGGACGCTTGTTGCTAGGCAACAGGTTATCGTAGAGACATCGTACAAATGTTCCCCGACTCGGCACACTGTGGACTTAAATATATTCAAATTTCATGAAGCTGCGATTTAAGGAAATTTTATGTCCAAATCCAGGCCAAATGGCCCCATTCATTTGGATGGGGTTTTTTACCACGGTGAAAAAAAAAACCTATCCGTTAACGTAGCCTGAACCAGAACGTGCACCCATGCATGGCATACATCGTTGGATGCGTCTCCATCGTGCCTCGATGGGCATTACTTTTCTCAGTCAAATGCGTTACCATGGGGATGCTAGACGCTAAAAAGCGCACTCCATTAATAACTATTGAGAGTACAGGAATGAATGAAATGCAAGCGTAAACACCTCAAACTGATATAGAACCACCCCGAACACAACCACTATAGCCCCGAATGGGCAGTAGGGCATGCCCATATCAAAATTTCCTGAAATTTTCTAGTTCTAATATGTTACTGCTCACTTCTGATTCATAAGAACAAAATTTCTGTTTTGTTCTCTTTTGTGATGAAACTCACCTATCAAACAACTCTGAGGGCCTTGACTGAAGGAAATGTGAGGAATTCAAACACAAGCACTGAGCTTATATTCCTTAGGTCTCCTCTGAGCCTTACAAAGAAACTTAAGAAACATAAGGACAACTTGGGACTCCTAAAACACTCCCAGTTTGATAGATTTGACATTTCCTTAGGTTGTGACAGGTTGAAGGAGCAGCATGCAGTGGAACATTTGCAGAATGAACAATGCTTCACAATCCATTTGCATGAAGGCCTCTTTCTACAGGCAGCGTGTGCAGTTGGTTTGTGCATTCGAGGCTATGATGAGGAGGAACCCCCCCTTCCGCTAAACAGCTCTTTATCATGACAGAAACACTAGGGTTCTTGTTTTACACAGCTGAAAGCATATGAAAGCATAAGCATGATGTCTCAGTAGATGCAGGGCTGCATTCACACCTTCTAGCAGTCTATCAAGGTGTTTGTGTGTTAACCCTTGTACTGTCTTTGGGTCAAAATGACCCAATTCTCCTGTTCCTTCTTTCCTCCGGCTCTCTCCTTCCTTCTCCCTTCCTCTTGTCTTCCTTCCTTCCTTCCTTCCTTCCTTCCTTCCTTCCTTCCTTCCTTCCTTCCTTCCTTCCTTCCTTCCTTCCTTCCTTCCTTCCTTCCTTCCTTCCTTCCTTCCTTCCTTCCTTCCTTCCTCCCTCCTTTCTTTTCTCCCTTCCTCCCTTCTATTCTTTTCTACCTTCCTTCCTTTCTCCCCTCGTGCATTCTTTCCTTGTTTTTCTTCCTTCCTTCCTCTCCCCCTTCCTTCCTTCCTTCCTTCCTTCCTTCCTTCCTTCCTTCCTTCCTTCCTTCCTTCCTTCCTTCCTTCCTTCCTTCCTTCCTTCCTTCCTTCCTTCCTTCCTTCCTCCCTTCCTTCCTTCTTTTCTCCCTTCCTCCCTTCCTTCCTTCCTTCCTTCCTTCCTTCCTTATTTCCTCCCTCCCTTCCTTATTTTTTCCCTTCCTTCCTTATTTTTTCCCTTCCTTCCTTCCTTCCTTCCTTCCTTCCTTCCTTCCTTCCTTCCTTCCTTCCTTCCTTCCTTCCTTCCTTCCTTCCTTCCTTCCTTCCTTCCTTCCTTCCTTCCTTCCTTCCTTCCTTCCTTCCTTCCTTCCTTCTTTTCTCCCTTCCTTCCTTCCTTCTTTTATTCCTTCCTTCCTTCTTTTCTCCCTTCCTTCCTTCCTTCCTTCTTTTATTCCTTCCTTCCTTCTTTTCTCCCTTCCTTCCTTCCTTCCTTCTTTTCTCCCTTCCTTCCTTCCTTCTTTTATTCCTTCCTTCCTTCTTTTCTCCCTTCCTTCCTTCCTTCCTTCTTTTATTCCTTCCTTCCTTCTTTTCTCCCTTCCTTCCTTCTATTCTTTTCTTCCTTCCTTCCTTTCTCCCCTTGTACATTCTGTCCTTCCTTCCTTCCTTCCTTCCTTCCTTCCTTCCTTCCTTCCTTCCTTCCTTCCTTCCTTCCTTCCTTCCTTCCTTCCTTCCTTCCTTCCTTCCTTCCTTCCTTCCTTCCTTCCTTCCTTCCTTCCTTCCTTCCTCACACTAACACTAGGATTCTTGTTTTACACAGCTGAAAGCATAAGTATAAATGTTATGTTACAATACACATTTCCAAACAGATGCCCTCAAATGCCACAACTTGTAACAAATCAAGGACAAACTCAATTCCTGAGATTTGAGGAAAGTATGAAGAGCCAGCCTTTTGGAAATCCTTAAAAAACGGAAATATGTAAGTGTGAATCAAGTTTACTATTTTTGAGTCACAATTATGAAAGAAATAGGTTTTGTTCTTTGGACAAACAAAGTTATACTCCGTGTTCAGGACTGAGACTGTGCTGTTAAATTTGTTTACCAGTACTGGATAATGTGAAGACTTGCGTACACAAAATCTTAATGCAGAACCATTTCAAGAGAAAATAAATAATTAAAAAATAGCAGAAAAGTGAATTTTAAATAGAAGTAAATACTGCTTAGCGTTTGTGTTTTATCATGCTGACCGTTAACTTAGGGGGCATATTTACTGCGTATTAAAAGGGAATATATAAAATATATTTCCTTGAAAATTTTAAGCGGAGGGTTGCATAAAACATGATGTTTTCCATGTTTGAATAGGAAGACGAGTGGGTGCTTGTGGAAAGCAAAGATCAATGTGAGTGTGATATGATTAAACGAAGGACACCAGCTAAACCCTGCTAGAGACGAGTAGCAGCAAGACTTCCAGCGACTGTGCTTCTCCTGTTTTGTTCTTTTCCTGTGACACGGCCTGAGTTGACTTCTAGCGTCAAGTAGAGAAACACTGAAATGCAGAATATTTTAGAGTTATTACTCAAAAATATGCTCAAAATGTCTTGAAAGGTTATTTGAAATGGAAAAGACTTAACTTTCACTGGACTGCTTTTAGAAAAGCATCTTGGGCTAAAACCAGACTTTCACAAGATTGTCAAGACATGTCAGATGGGACACTTCTGCCCTTTGCTCACTACATCACTGATGCGTTCTCAGTTTGTTGACCTCCACATTGTTTGGTGCTCATCAGTCTGGATATGGAAGTTGCACAGGACCTTAGCTTTTTCCATTTTTCACCAGCTATCTACCAATCTGACTTTGGGACTTCAAACTCCCGCTCAGCACATGTTTTCCTCCTACCTGAGACATTCACTTAACACTTCATTGCCATCTTCTTGACTTTAGGGTTGCCAACAGTCCCTTGAAAAACGGAATTGTTCCAGCTGAAAAGGGACACACTTTGTCCCGTATTACTGTTAGAGTAAAAAATAGTCATAAAATGCCAATGGAAAATGGCATTGAGCTGTTGAGTTCATACGTTATTTTTTTCTGTCATGGCCTTTGAGGCACAAATAACTTTACAAGTTTTCTACAGACTTTCTGTTTGCACTTTTGTTGTTGCACTAATAATGTGCACTATTACAGACTGGATGTTCTGCTTTCTTGCTGTAATTTATATTAATTTATACAATTTTAAGTTAAGCAGGACAGGTTTCTGTTTAAGAAAGATACTTATTTTATTGAATTCAGTTTGTTATTTGGTAATAAAGTGAATTGCTGGATAATAATTTGTTTTCCATGTGTTCATGGCATTCAAAAATATGCATCTAATTCAATTCAGGTTTGAGTCAAATAGTTAAAAAATTGTTTCACTCACAAAAAAAGGGGCTAAAAAAATTCACCACGCCAGAAAGGGTGAAGGCAATCGGGTTGATGAGTTTTCCCTTATTTATTTTTCAGGGAGTTGACAACCTTACTTGACTTATTCCGGATCTTTGATGTTTTGTCCTGCATAGAGACTCACACTTCCTTCCTCATTTCCTCTTAATGTGGAGTCTCAGAGTGCAAGCCTTGGGGTGATTTGGTAATCGTTGTTTTTACTGTGGCATACTTTAGTGAAGTGTATCAGAGCATCAATCAGTCTTGTCTTACAGTTTGATGTCTTCAGTGTGGAAGATGGCAGCTGTACAGAACCAGTATCCAGAGCCATTGGTTGTGATGACCTGGTTAAAGAAACCTGATGACGACTTGCTCACTGGCTTTTAATTGGCCTCTAAAGTTGTCTAATTGCATCCTCTAATGGGTCTCGATGATGTCTCAGTAGATGCAGCGCTGCATTCACACCTTCTAGCAGCTTACAAGGTGTTTGTGTGTTAACCCTTGTGCTGTCTTTGGGTCAAAATGACCCAATTCTCCTGTTTCTTCTTTCCTCCGGCTCTCTCCTTCCTTCTCCCTTCCTCTTTCCTTCCTTCCTTCCTTC
>NC_084602.1:33539450-33542811 GCF_033807715.1 Cololabis saira
TCCTTCCTCCCTCCTCCCATCCTTCCTTCCTCCCTCCCATCCTTCGTTTCTCCCATCCTTCTTCCTTCCTTCCTTCCTTCCTTCCTTCCTTCCTTCCTTCCTCCCCTCGTACATTCTTTCCTTCCTTCCTTCCTTCCTTCCTTCCTTCCTTCTTTTCTCCCTTCCTTCTTTCCTTCCTTCCTTATTCCCTTCTTTCCTCCTCTCCTTCCTTCTTTTCTACCTTCTTTCCTTCCTTCCTTCCTTCCTCCCTCCCATCCTTCATTTCTCCCATCCTTCCTTGTTTTCTTCCTTCCTTCTTTCCTTCCTTCCTTCTATTCTTTTCTTCCTTCCTTCCTTTCTCACCTCATACATTCTTTCTTTCCTTCCTTCCTTCCTTCCTTCCTTCCTTCCTTCCTTCCTTCCTTCCTTCCTTCCTTCCTTCCTTCCTTCCTTCCTTCCTTCCTTCCTTCCTTCCTTCCTTTCTCCCTTCCTTCCTTCCTTCCTTCCTTCCTTCTATTCTTTTCTTCCTTCCTTCCTTCCCTCATACATTCCTTCATTCCTTCCTTCCTTCCTTCCTTCCTTCCTTCCTTCCTTCCTTCCTTCCTTCCTTCCTTCCTTCCTTCCTTCTTTTCTCCCTTCCTTCCTTCCTTCCTTCCGTTCCTTCCTTCCTTCTTTTCTCCCTTCCTTCCTTCAATTTTTTTCTTCCTTCCTTCCTTCCTTCCCTCCTTCCATTTCTTTTTCCTTCCTTCCTTCCTTCCTTCCTTCCTTCCTTTCTTCCTTGTTTCCTTCCTTCCTTTTTTCCCTTGCCTTCCTTCTTTCCTCCTCTCCTTCCTTCTTTTCTACTTCTTTTCTACCTTGTTTTCTTCCTTCCTTCCTTCCTTGTTTTCTTCCTTCCTTTCTTTCCTTCCTTGTTTTCTTCCTTCCTTCCTTCCTTCCTTCCTTCCTTCCTTCCTTCCTTCCTTCTTTCCTTCCTTCCTTCCTTCTATTCTTCCTTCCTTCCTTTCTCACCTCATACATTCTTTCCTTCCTTCCTTCCTTCCTTCCTCCTTCCTTTCTCTCCCTCGTACATTCTTTCCTTCCTTCCTTCCTTCCTTCCTTCCTTCCTTCCTTCCTTCCTTCCTTCTTTCTCTCCCTTCCTTCCTTCTTTCTCCTTCCTTCTTCTTCCTTCCTTCCTTCCTTCCTCCCTTCCTTCTTTTCTCCCTTCCTTCCTTCTTTCCTTGTTTTCCTTCCTTCCATTTTCCCTTCCTTCCTTCTTTCCTCCTCTCCTTCCTTCTTTCTACCTCTTCTTTCCTTCCTTCCTTCCTCCCTCCCTCCCATCCTTCGTTTCTCCCATCCTTCCTTCCTTCCTTGTTTTCTTCCTTCCTTCCTTCTTTCCTTCCTTCCTTCCTTCCTTCTATTCTTTTCTTCCTTCCTTCCTTTCTCACCTCATACATTCCTTCCTTCCTTCCTTCCTTCCTTTCTCCCCTCGTACATTCTTTCCTTCCTTCCTTCCTTCCTTCCTTCCTTCCTTCCTTCCTTCCTTCCTTCCTTCTTTTCTCCCTTCCTTCCTTCTTTCCTTGTTTCCTTCCTTCCTTTTTCCCTTCCTTCCTTCTTTCCTCCTCTCCTTCCTTCTTTTCTACCTTCTTTCTCTTCCTTCCTTCCTTCCTTCCTTCCTTCCTCCCTCCCATCCTTCGTTTCTCCCATCCTTCCTTCCTTCCTTCCTTCCTTCCTTCCTTCCTTGTTTTCTTCTTCCTTCCTTCCTTCCTTCCTTCTATTCTTTTCTTCCTTCCTTCCTTTCTCACCTCATACATTCTTTCCTTCCTTCCTTCCTTCTTTCTCCCCTCGTACATTCCTTCCTTCCTTCCTTCCTTCCTTCCTTCCTTCCTTCCTTCCTTCCTTCCTTCCTTCCTTCTTTTCTCCCTTCCTTCCTTCTTTCCTTGTTTCCTTCCTTCCTTTTTCCCTTCCTTCCTTCTTCCTCCTCTCCTTCTCCTCTCCTTCCTTCTTTTCTACCTTCTTTTCTACCTTGTTTTCTTCCTTCCTTCCTTCCTTCCTTCCTTGTTTTTCTTCCTCCCTTCCTTCCTTCTTTCCTTCCTTCCTTCCTTGTTTTCTTCCTTCCTTCCTTCCTTCCTTCTTTCCTTCCTTCCTTCCTTCTATTCTTCCTTCCTTCCTTTCTCACCTCATACATTCTTTCCTTCCTTCCTTCCTTCCTTCCTTTCTCCCCTCGTACATTCTTTCCTTCCTTCCTTCCTTCCTTCCTTCCTTCCTTCCTTCCTTCCTTCCTTCCTTCCTTCCTTCCTTTCCTTCCTTCCTTCCTTCCTTCCTTCCTTCCTTCCTCCCTCCCTCCCATCCTTCCTTCCTCCCTCCCATCCTTCGTTCTCTCCCATCCTTCCTTCCTTCCTTCCTTCCTCCTTCCTTCCTTCCTTCCTTCCTCCCCTCGTACATTCTTTCCTTCCTTCCTTCCTTCCTTCTTCCTTCCTTCTTTTCTCCTTCCTTCTTTCCTTCCTTCCTTATTCCCTTCTTTCCTCCTCTCCTTCCTTCTTTTCTACCTTCTTTCCTTCCTTCCTTCCTTCCTCCCTCCCATCCTTCATTTCTCCCATCCTTCTTGTTTTCTTCCTTCCTTCTTTCCTTCCTTCCTTCTATTCTTTTCTTCCTTCCTTCCTTTCTCACCTCATACATTCTTTCTTTCCTTCCTTCCTTCCTTCCTTCCTTCCTTCCTTCCTTCCTTTCCTTCCTTCCTTCCTTCCTTCCTTCCTTCCTTCCTTCCTTCCTTCCTTCCTTCCTTCCTTCCTTCTTTTCTCCCTTCCTTCCTTCCTTCCTTCCTTCCTTCTATTCTTTTCTTCCTTCCTTCCTTCCCGCGATACATTCCTTCATTCCTTCCTTCCTTCCTTCCTTCCTTCCTTCCTTCCTTCCTTCCTTCCTTCCTTCCTTCCTTCCTTCCTTCCTTCCTTCTTTTCTCCCTTCCTTCCTTCCTTCCTTCCTTCCTTCCTTCTTTTCTCCCTTCCTTCCTTCAATTTTTTTCTTCCTTCCTTCCTTCCTTCCCTCCTTCCATTCTTTTTCCTTCCTTCCTTCCTTCCTTCCTTCCTTCCTTTCTTCCTTCCTTCCTTCCTTCTTTCCTCCCTTCCTTCTATTCTTTTCTTCCTTCCTTCCTTCCTTCCCTCATACATTATTTCCTTGTTTCCTTCCTTCTTTCATTCTTTCCTCCCTTCCTTCCTCGTTTCCTTCCTTCTTTTTCCCTTCCTTCTTTCTATTCTTTCCTTCCTTCCTTCCTTCCTTCCTTCCTTCCTTCCTTCCTTCCTTCCTTCCTTCCTTCCTTCCTTCCTTCCTTCCTTCCTTCCTTCCTTCCTTCCTTCCTTCCTTCCTTCCTTCCTTCCTTCCTTCCTTCCTTCCTTCCTTTCTTTCTTTC